>NC_043008.1:5521965-5539465 GCF_006345805.1 Octopus sinensis | reverse complement strand
AGAGATCAGCACCTCTTCACGCAACTGTCCCCATTCACATGCATTACATGGCCATACCAGCGCAGTTTTCTCTCCTGCAAGACTACACCCGATGCCAGGTATACCCAGGTTTTCTCTCAAGTCACTTACACTCTGTCGTATACACACACGGACATTACCCACCCAGTGAAGCATACTGGCTTCTTTCAAGTCTTCACATATCCTCAGTAGTCACAGCCCATGTCTTGCCACCATGTAGCATAGCTGTCTGTACACATGCATCATACAATCTGCCTTTCACTCTGAGGGAGAAGCCCTTCATTACCAACAGAGGGAGCAGCTCTCTGAACTTTATCCAGCCTATTCTTATTCTAGCAGCTATACTTTTGGATCAACCACCCTCACTACTAACTCAGCCACCTAAGTAACAGGAACTGTCGACAACATCTAGGGATAACCTCCTGACATTTGAGGGAGTCTATTTTTTGTACATTTCAGGTGTTTAATGTACCTGTATATCTGCCACATGTAAAGACTACTTTCTCCATTAGCTGTCCAGTGATACAGTTGCACCTCTTATGTGTCCATAGCTTGTACTGGGTACACCTGATGGAGTTTCCCCCGACACCTTTTCTACATATCGGGCAAGGCCATCATCTCACTGAACGTACCCACGATTTGCCTGTTTTTTTACTTATCATATATATATATACACATACAACACCAATTAAGTTAGGGGTTGTGGATCCAACCCTCTAAGGGATAATACTTATCCAATATACTGTTGGTATACTACCCAAATTAATACACAAGTGTTTTTAATTGCAATGCAATATATATATATATTATATATATATATATATATATATATATATATATATAACTGGGGTCTGTGAAGCCGGAAGGCTTCATCAGGCCCAGTCAGATCTGGCAGTGTTTCTACGGCTGGATGCCCTTCCTAACTCATAGAGTGGTTGGCGTTAGGCAGGGCATCCAGCCGTAGAAACACTGCCAGATCTGACTGGGCCTGATGAAGCCTTCCGGCTTCACAGACCCCAGTTGAACCGTCCAACCCATGCTAGCATGGAAAACGGACACGAAATGATGATGATGATGATATATATATATACATACAAAGTGCATTCCAGACATTTTGAGAGAGGGAGTTATGTCCTAGATTATTGTAATTTTAATATTTTATTACTGTACCTCTAATTAGCTGACCTGCCAATTTCTCTCTTTATTCTAGAATGATGGAGACGACTGTAGCAGCACTTTGAAAATTCTACTAAACCCTGCTCGTCACAGCTGACAAGTTTGCAGAATGCAGTCGGGATGTCAAGACAATTTATAAGCTCACTATCTGTTAAGCTGGCTAAAAATGCTCCAAAAGCTTATGAAATGGTCCCGACTGCTTGTGGATGAGCTGAGCATTTGTTTTTCACTGGCACAAAAGGTTCAAAGATGACAGAGAAGAGGTGAGAGATATGGGAAAAAGAAGGGTACCAGAACGTTAGAGCTGGCTGAGAAAATTTGCAATTTTCTGGATGAGGCTGTCGTGTGTCTAAAAAGACAATAAACATCAGTTTGGTGTCGGTGTGGTAACCGTGTGCAGAAATATTTACGAAGATCTGAACATGGGCAAAATTTGTGCAGAGTTCGTTTCCGGGGAGCTTGGTGACGAACAGAAGATGTGTTGGTGACAGCAAAGAGATGGTTACACTCATTACCTCCAATAGAAGAGTACTTGGATCTCTAGTGACCTTTGTGCTGAATGGAAGCATCCTGGCTCCCCCCAGACCCGAGAAGGTTAAGCAAGTCCATCAGGGACCTTGTGATAATCCCCTTTTTCAGCAGCAAGGGCAGCATCTACATCCACCGGGTTCCCTCTGGCCAGATGGTCAATAAAGAGTACTTTGTAGAGGTTTTGAAGGAGTTTGGGAACAGATTCCGTAGCAAAAGACCAGAGCTCAGCCACTTGGCTCAGTGGCACCTACACCAGGACAATGCACAAGTTCACAATTCCATCCTGGTAACCAAAAACTCAATAGAGTTGGGCATCAAAACTGTCCCTCACTCACCCTTCAGTCCAGACCTTGCTCCCTGTGACTTTTGGTTGTTCCCTAGGGTGAAGGACAATCTCAGGAGCAGATGTTCTGATGACATTGAAAAGGTGAGGGAGGATGTGACAAGGTTCCTGGACACCTTCATGAAGCTGGTCCTCTGTGGATCACATCCCTACTTCTCAACATAGTCACCGTTTCTCTCAATAGTAATATCCCACCTTCAAATGAGAGCATGTATCCCTACCTTGTAAAATACTGTTGACTGTTCTTTGAGCCACTTCTTCATAATTTCCACACTCAATAGATTTAACGCCTTCAGACTATCATCTCTTTGGTGCCATGAAAGAGGGTTTGAGAGGCAAACATTATTCCAGTGAGGAGGAAGTGAAAAACTGTAGTGAAGAAGTGGCTCAAAGAACAGTCAACAGAATTTTACGGGACAGGGATACATGCTCTCATTTGAAGGTGGAACATTGCTATTGAGAGAAATGGTGACTATGTTGATTAGTAGGGATGTGTTCCATGGAGGACCAGCTTCATTTTGATGTATGATACATTTTGATGTATGTGTTGGTAATTATACCTGTCCTAAACAAAATGGCATTACTTTTTGACTCACCCTCGTATATATATACATATGTACACACACAATGATGGTTGTGAGGAAAATTCTTCCAGATTTAAATTCATTTACTCTTACTCTTTTACTTGGTTCCGTCATTTGACTGCGGCCATGCTGGAGCACCGCCTTTAGTCAAAGAAATCGACCATTTTTTTGTAAGCCTAGCACTTATTCTATCGGTCACTAAGTTACAGGGACGTAAACACACCAGCATTGGTTGTCAAGCGATGTTGGGGGGGACAAACACAGACACACACATATATTTGTCCTCATCTTGTTAACCACTACGCCATATGCCCATGGGCATATGGCGTAGTGGTTAAGAGTGCGGGCTACTAACCCTAAGATTCCGAGTTCGATTCCAGGCAGTGACCCGAATAATAATAGTAATAGTAACATAATAAAAATACTTTAGGAATGAGAATCCAGGTACGAAATTTCCCCCAAAACACCTGATGAAGGCTGGAGGGTAAATCAACCGAAACGTTGTGTTAAAAGCAAACAAGATGAGGACAAATATCCGTCAAATGTAAATAATTCCTCATCTCTTAAATATAGGACTGCATAATGAATATATTTATTTAAGTACTTGACATCTGGAGGATTAAAGGTGTTTTGCAGCCTTCATCATGCAATAATAATTTCATCATCATCATCATCCAGTGTTTCAAATCCGGGTTTTGTCTCTGTTAACAGGGGTGGGTGGATCTACCTCAATGCCATAGCAATTAAGGTAGGCAGGAGCAGCCCACCCCAACCTTTGATACCCATTCTCCTTTGCTATCATGTGGCTTTTCTTGGAGCTAGATTTTCTAAGGGGAGCATGCCCGCTTACCCAACAACTTCAGTTTCTAGACATGAGTGGTCCTGAGACCAAGGTCTCTACCATGAGTTTTAAGATATCTGGTGGAAAACTAGCTCAGGAAGGCAGGGATACTACTCCCCAAGATCCCTTTCGGAGCCCCACCAGTGTATAATAAAATTATTTTACATACCTGCACCAATATACATGCTATGCATTTACAAATCAATGCAGATATAGAAGGCTAGCTCTTCAGATCACCGGAACATCATGGTTATATTGGGCTGTAACCCTAGAAATACCAAGTGGTTAAATAAATATATTCACCTCCTGACTGAAAATATAATTCTTTTATCTTTCACTAGTGTCAGCCAGAGGTTGGGGCCATGTGGAGCACTGCCTTTCAGTGTGCCTGGGTTTTTTTTTCTGTACTGTATTTGATGAAATAGTGAATTGGTCAAAGCTATTCTTCTTTGTGCCTCCTGTCGCAATGTGGGTCCGGCTGCTATTTCAGATAAAAATTTCTCCAGATGCTCTTTGTGAAGGTCCACCACATCTACACCTCACAAATCTCTGAGGTTGTTCAGCAGAATGTTGAACAGTTGTGGACCCTCGCAACCCAAGTTGTTAAAGTACTGGGTCCTTATTTTAGATCAGGGGTTCTCAACCATTTTTCATCTATGAACCTCCCTTTGATTACAATTTTATTCTGGTGGACCCCCATCACCATTTGATGTTTAAAAACTGGTTTTCTAGAAACTTCTTTCAAAATTCCTTTTTTTTTTCACACATTAACTTGTGAAGTTTGAACTACGTAAAATGTCAGAGAAAGAAACCCAGCTGTTTCTTGCAATACATCCCAATTATGTACATCTAAGGCAACATTTTTTCATGGGGCTCTTAAAATACTATTGAGGATCACCAATTTACTATTTAGTTGTGTAGAGCCTCAGGGCCCAAATGGACCCTGGTTGAGAATCACTGTTCTAGATGGGGAACATAGGATCTTTGGCACTCTGCTGTGCCATCCAGTTCAGTGGTTGGTATAGCAGCGAGCCGGCAGAACCGTTAGCACGCCGGGCGAAATGCATAGCCATATTTCGTCTGCTGTTACATACTGAGTTCAAATTCCGCTGAGGTCGACTTTGACTTTCATCCTTTCGGGGTCGATAAATTAAGTACCAGTTACGCACTGGTGTTGATGTAATCGACTTAATCCGTTTGTCCCCTCTGTGTTTAGCCCCTTGTGGGTGGTAAAGAAATAGAAATAGGTATAGCTTTCAATTCCAAAGTTAGGAGCTAGTCCTTCCACATGTATATCACTGTACATCTTTCAAGCCTTCTCTCTAGGGAGTAGAGTTTCAGTCCCTTTAGCCTCTTCCAGGAGCTCATCTGTTTCACCAAATCAATCTTCTTGTGCAGTGGCACTGGAGTGCCTCAAGTGCCACCACCAGTTTCATGCTCTGTGGTGATCCCTGTTGGGAGCAGTAACCCAGACAACTGAGAATGAAAGTTCTCCATAGGAATAGCAAAGCATCCTTTTTCTTGGTTCTGAATGATCTCAGAATCCATCCAGCTACTCACCTGCACACTGCTGCCATCTTGCTAAAATGCACATGGAATGTTGCACTATTACTCATAGCACTTCCCCCATGATCCTGTGTATTCCAATTGTAGACTATTTGTGGGTCAACAGCTGAGCACTTGAAACTTCTCAGCATTGAGCTGCATGTTATTTCCATCAGCCCATTTGAATACTGCATTCATGTTGCCAGCCTCGCCTGGCCCCCATGCCAGTGGCACGTAAAAAGCACCCACTACACTCACGGAGTGGTTGGCGTTAGGAAGGGCATCCAGCCGTAGAAACACTGCCAGATCAGACTGGGCCTGATGCAGCCTCCTGGCTTCACAGACCCCAGTCAAACCGTCCAACCCATGCTAGCATGGAAAGCGGACGTTAAATGATGATGATGATGATGATGATTCATGTCATTTGGCAGTTTTAGTATGTCGTCAAAGTCCTTGACTCCTCTGATACTTTTGTATCATCAGTATAGATGGTAGGAATGGTTGACTGTATAACTGGGGGCATATCTGAGAGGGCCACCACAAACAGCAGTACTCCCATTACAATTTCTTGAGGGATTCCACTGCAAATTGATGTCACCCCAAACAGAGCACCATTATTTGCACCTGTCTGACTTCTGCCTTTTCAAAAGTCATGCAGCAACTCCTAGTTTTCCAGTGTTACCAAGGTCACAGAGTTTGCGACGCATCATCCCATGATCAATTTTACCAAAAGCCTTGGCAAAATCAAGATACATCACATCCATATTTGTGTGGTTGAGCTGTTATTTCAGTACTCAGTCATAATGCTGTAGAAGCTATGAGGGGCAGTTCCTCCCCAGACGGATACCATGCTGAGTGTTTATGATTGCCCTTTTCCCAGGTAGATTCAGTCAAGTACATCAACATCAAAATAAATATTAAATGGAAATCATAGTTGTGATACCTGTGCCAGTGGCACATAAAAAGCACCAACCGATCATGGCCACTGCCAGCTTCCCCCGGTACCTGTGCCGGTGGCATGTAAAAAGCACCCACTACACTCACGGAGTGGTTGGCGTTAGGAAGGGCATCCCGCTGTAGAAACACTGCCAGATCAGACTGGAGCCTGGTGCAGCCTTCTGGCTTCCCAGACCCTGGTCGAACCGTCCAACCTGTGCTAGCATGGAAAACGGACGTTAAACGATGATGATGATCTGCGGTGTTGAAGACTCACCAGGCTTGCTTATTTGCCTATTTCCCAGTGGAGAGGTGAAGACACTTTGCAACTGTTTATTCAGCACTCCACTTATCCTCTTGGAGTCTGCAGTTAGCAAGCCGTCTTCTTCATACAGTGCCAGATTCTTTCACAAACTTGTAGGAGCCCTTAAGATTCGTTTCCATATTGCCCACTGCCCTGGTTTCTCTTTCTATCCTTTCCTTTTCCTGGAGAGCCTGACTGAGTTCATTTTCAATCTTCAAAAAGCCTCTTTGAGGGGGGATTTCTCGCTGTTATTAATTCAAGCCATTGGAGCTCTTATTCCCCGTCTCAGGGGAATGTTGTTTTCGGATGCAGTGACTCTCTTCTCTGGGACAAATTTAATGCACAGGGCTCGCATTTTAGACATGAATTAAGTTTTATATCAATGGTTTGCACAGAGAGACTTTTATGCCATTTCGCAGAAGTATGTTTTTCAGTTGACTTCCAGTCAGCCTCGTAAATGTTCAGATTGGGTTTGGGTACCGTCTGTGTGGAATACAACAATAATTTGTTGAAAAAAGCCTGTTGTATAAATACATACATAGATATACATGTGTATATATCTACTAGCACTATGACCCGGCAACGCAGGGTCATAGTGCTAGTGCATGCATATACAGCTGCGTGCGCACATACACGCGAGTCCTGTCCAAATCTCCGACCAATCACATATAGCTAGCTAGCATTCAATTGGCATATCAAGTTTCGGGCATTTTGATTGGGTTTTGGATAGAAAATTCACAAAAAAGTCACTTCTATTGATTTTTTAATGGCTTTGCTGGGTGACTGGGGAAATGTAAAGATGTGCATGACCACCCTTGGACAGTTTAGAATGACCGTAGAAAGTGCGAGCCCTCTAACTGAAAAATTGTGGATTTGTATAAAGAACATGCACACACTTCCCTAGTACTGGTGCCTCGGTAAATGCACCCAGTACCCTCGTATGAATGGAGCCGAGAGGAATTTTTAATCTAAACGAGACACACACACACATTTTGCCATTTATATATATAGAGATACATAGATATACATGTGTATATATCTATGTGTGTCTGTGTGTAGGGGTTTGTTCCCTGTCACTGCTTGACCACTGGTGTTGGTTTGTTTACGTTCCCATAACTTAGCAGTTCGGTAAAAGAAACCAATTGAATAAGTACCAGGCTAAAAAAAGAAAAACACCCAAACAAAAAAGAAACAATGAAAAACAATAATTACTGGGGTCGATTCCAAGAGGTGTGCCCTAACATGCCCACAGTCTAATAACTGAAACAAGATAAATTAAAACACACACACAGGTATTAGCTAGCTTGTGTGTGTGTGTGTGGGGGGGCATTAGGGGAGGCATTCTTGGGTCTGCTATAGGCAATGTGTTTTTTGTGGGGTTCAAGGGGCGGCACGCACTCTAGCTATCTTGGTGCACACAGAAAGGTTTCTTTCAGTTTCCATCTCCCAAATCCACTCATAACGCTTTGGTTGGCCCAGAGCTATTAAAGACATTTATCCAAGGTGCTATGGAGTAGGACCGAACCCGAAACCACATGGTAGGGAAACAGACTTCTTACCACATGGCTGACCAAAGCATAGTGAATGAATCTGATGGACAGAAACTGTAGCAGAGTCCATCGTGTGTGTGTATTATTTTATTCGTCTCCCAGCACTTAACCAGTGTACTTTTGTTTACATCCCCCACCAATAAACACAGCAGATCAACGAAAAGAGATCCTTATAAAAAATGGGATTGATCTAGGAAAAAAGAAAAAAAAAACCCCTCCTCTCAAAGATTTGTCCCAGCATGGCTGCTCTCAGATGACAGAACTAAGTGAAAATGTTGTCGGTGTGACGAAGGATGACAGATCTCTCGTACTTATTGAACCACGAGTCCAACGTAATTAGAGATGCCACCGGACCTATTTGACACTCTCCAACACTCGAACCCTCCCTTTCTCATCCTAATCACCCGAGTTCTTTATTTCTCATCTCGAAACTTATGCATAAGGGACACTTCCTCAGTTCTACATATATCACATACCATCTACCATTACGCTTTCTATACTACTTCCAGCATGGTAACATCCATCAATCACTCTCTCTCTCTCTCCAAATTATCTACTTTTTACTATCCGTCACTCTTTCTCTTGCTTCTACCGCCATCTCACCCTAATTACAAATATTTCCATCGTACCTTTTGTTCCACTCTCCTACCTATGCTTAGTTGAAGCAGACATAGATTGGTAAGAATTTCAAAAATTTATGGCGTACAGGCCAACACCATATGTGTTGGTAACAGTATAATTCCATCCAAGAGTCTGTAAAGTGGCCGATGAGAGAGAATATAACCGTAGACTTGGAAGGGAACGTCAAGGACATTGTAATCTTCCCTGGCACGAGTGCCTCGGCAAATGCACCCAGTACCCTTGTATGAATGGAGCCGAGAGGAATTTTTAATCTATACGAGGCAATCGGGAGTCTTTTACGGTGTTACTTATGATAAAATGTGCTTAAGAACACTGCAGGGTGTTGAGTGGTGAGAGGTGTATACACCCAGGGGTGGAAAACCAAATGAAAAAGTGAAACTTACGGACGAGTCAGGGTCGTTTGTCTGGAAGAGGAGAGACGATCCGTCCAAATCTTACCAGCATGGAAATCGGACGACGGGAAACGATACATTTTATACATACATAGATACAAACACATACATGTGTGTGTATATATAAGTACACATATATATATATATATATATATATGCGTATTAATATATAAATATAACGAATATAGATCAATAAACCAAGAGCACGTTGATACATAAATACATATAAGAATAATAACTCAATAAACATGCTAAATATATATATCTTTAAACATCACATATATATATACATATATATCTACACACATATATATATATCTACACACACATATATATATATCTACACACACACACATATATATCTACACACACACACACATATATATCTACACACACACACACATATATATATATCTACACACATATATATATACATACATATATACACATATACACACAAATTTGTTACAATCAATATTGATTTCCTCGGAGCTAATAATCTACAGTATACACACGCGTGGCTATATACACACACACATACATACATATATATATATATATATATATATATATATTATATACACGCGCGCGATTAAAGAGAGATGTATATAAAGGAAAGGCGAAAGTCTTTACCAGAGCTGCAGTCATTTCGTTGGTTTTTTGCGGAGAAGATTTTTCTTGTGATTTTTTTTTATTTTGTCCTTTGCCTCGTTTCATTGTCATTTTGTATAAATTGTGATTTTAGTGTCAAAGAAGAAGGAATATGGAAACAAAGAACAAGACGAACGTGCGAGAAGAGCGGCAGAGAGTGATTATGTATAATATGAGACAATGAGAGAGAGAGAGAGAGAGAAGGAGACAGAAAGAGAGAAGCAGAGAGAGAGAGGACAACGTGCGGGATTCCTCCTTGGCGAACAAGAGAGGAAGAGAGAGAGAGATAGATAGATTGATAGACAGAGAGAGAGAGGGTGAGTGAGTGAAGGAGTAAGTAAGTAAGGGAGAGAGTGAGTAAGGGAGTGAGGGAGTAAGTAAGCGAGTGAGTGAGGGAGTGAATGAGAGATTGAAGGAGTGACTGAGTGAGTAAGTAAGTAAGGGAGTGAAGGAGTGAGTAAGTGAGTAAGTAAGGGAGTGAGTGAGTGAGTAAGTAAGGGAGTGAGGGAGTGAGTGAGTGAGAGGATGGAGCGCGCCCAATTTCTGTTCACATGTGTTTGAGGAGGAGAAAAAATTGCGGTTGGTCCATTTGCTGCTGTTCTATCCTCTGATCCTACAATCGCACGCTTACGTTAAAATAAATAAATACACACACAAATATATACATGTGTGTTTATATTTATCACAAAATTAATTAGTTAATTCTTTACTTGTCTGATCGTTATTAACAACAAACCAACATATACTCTGTCTAGCGTAATTGTTACATGGACAGGGTGCTTTATTTCACAATTACATCCTTCCGTTCTAGAAATTCTTGGTAATTCTGTATCAAAACCGAGAAGATTTTAATAAAATGATCTTCAGAATATTGCTATTGTAATTTTTTGATTATTATATTAATTTAAAGTTTGTGCATAAATTGAGAAATGCCGCAGAAACGGATAACGGAACCTGGACTATTTTTCATCATCACCAACAATCGAAACACCGTTTTTTTTAGTTAATCTTTTGGTTATCTCCCTTTTAAGGAAAAACTAAAAAATGTGGAAAATGCAATTAAAAATTTTGATTATATTATATATATATATATATATATATATGTGTGTGTGTGTGTATATATATGTTTCCACGATCAAACAAAAATAATCTACTTATTATCTTACGCTTTAAAGACAAAATAGTGCAAGATTAAAAATTAGGGACATAAGTCGTTAAACACACAAAATTCCATTCATAATTTCAAATATTTTGTTTTCTTTTCGGAATGAATTATCACTTAGTTAATACTTTTACATGCTTCCTTTGTTCTGATAACAAATATTTTATTTTCTACAGTATATTCTTTATAAATTAACTAGATTTTGTTGTTGATTAACGAAAAAAAAGTTTTTAGTAATATTTAATAACTTATTTTTAAGCATTATTCGTTCCGCTAATTCAGAATAGCCAAGTTTATTTTTGTACGTCTTTATTTTCTATCATTTTCATTGTCACAATTATGTGCCTAAAGCGAAAAATCGCCGCCATGCTGCGTGTATTTCGAATCAAAAACTTGAGAACTAAAATATATACTAGACATCTATATACATAAAAGTTTGGTGATGCAAACAGGAAAAGTTAGTTAGGGTGGGCGGGGCGGAATGTGTAATATTTTTAAACTTTTGAATTTGAGTAAAAAATAAATACATTTTTTTTTATAAAATGTATTTACAAAAATTATATCAGTTAAATAACTTCAAAATGCATCGAAAACACTGTAATATATTCAGAACAGTATTTCAGAAAATTATTACCGTTCGCTTTGAATATATAACAGACAAATTTGGTCAAACTCAAGGGTTTGAACCCGAGCAAAAAAACAAAAAAAAAAAAAATGGCGATCCTTCGGTATAGGTACCGTAAGTACCGGAAGTGGCTTTGTTTACATTTCTGAAGATAACAGAAACCCTTTTCTCCCACCCCTAACACAAACCCTTACCCCCCCCCCATATATATATTAAAAAACAACACTTTCTTGAAATGTATCCGGTACCTATACCGAATTTACGCCAAAAAAAATTAGTGTAATAGGTGCAAAACAACTTGCTCTAAACGAATATGAGCAAAAAAAAATGCGCGCTGGTGAACGGAGACGGGGGAGAGGACTCGGAAAATTCACATCGTGATTGTTCCAAGTCGTCTCACCACAGTCCCCCCCCCCAAATTTTTTAATAGTGTAATAGATGTACAACAACATGTAGTAAATGAATATGAAAACTAAAAAGGCGCTGGCGACCGTGGGGTGTATATGCATACATTACATTATGGCTGCCCCCTCGTTATCGAGTATGGCCATTGCACGAAGCTCAGCCGTTATTTGTGCTGTGATCGAATGTGACTTTTTAGCCCAGCTAAAGATCTACAATGTCTTGTACAAAATTGGCAACTAAAACCTTTACCCGTAATAGCCGGCTGTTGTTGTAACTGGGCTTCATGTACCTTTGCATGTCGTTTAAGTCCTCCTGCCGAATTACACTCTCTTCCACATGCCCGACAGATATGACACTCATACATACATGCATATAAGTATGGATGTATATACATATATATTATATATATATATATATATATATATATATATATATATATATATATATATATATATATATATATACATACATATACACACACACACTGGCACCTGTGCCCGTGCTAGTAGGGTGCCAAGAGCACCATCTGAGCATGATCGTTCCCAGAGCAGCCAACTGCCTTCCGTGCCGGTGGCACGTAAAAAGCACCCACTACACTCTCGGAGTGGTTGGCGTTAGGAAGGGCATCCAGCTGTAGAAACTCTGCCAGATCAAGATTGGAGCCTGGTGCAGCCATCATGGAAGGCGGACGTTAAATGATGATGATGATGATGATATATATATATATATATATATATATATATGGTTATCCGTAATAATGAAGGGTGAAATTAATTAATTTGGAAAAATTATCAATTACACCAAGTAGTCTTCGGCATGTAAAAGCCTCATTCGAGGAAAATTTAAGTAATACTAAGCAATAAGGGTTTAGCAACGAGTTGCCTTACCACATACCGAATTTAGAAATAGCAGTCAAAGGGTTATAGCTATTTCTTCTACTAAAAAGGGAGATCTCAGTAAAAACAGCTGTTTTTACTGAGATCTCCCTTTTTAGTAGAAGAAATAGCTATAACCCTTTGACTGCTATTTCTAAATTCGGTATGTGGTAAGGCAACTCGTTGCTAAACCCTTATTGCTTAGTATATATATATATATATATATATATATATATATACACGAAGTTAGTTCAGTATATATGTGAAGTTAGATCAGTAAGCCCTATGTGACATAGGAAAATTTATATAGGGAGTACTATTGATTAAAAAAATATTGGGTTGTCTGGAAAGTTCGTGCCGATTTTTAAAGGAAAGGAAAAGGTCAATAAATACTTGCCATTACATTTTTAATCAACTAAATATGAACCATTTTGTTGCACAATGCGTATCCATCTTTCCTTTAACTTGAAAATACCCTCTTCCCAGAATTGAGGTGGTTTCATGGCAAAGAATTCATCAAGGTATCTTTTTACGTCATCCAAGGAATTGAAATTTTTACTATTAAGACTATTCTGCAGAGACCTGAATAAGTGGAAATCCGAAGTGAATATGGAGGGTGGGATAACACATCCCAGCCGAGCTGCAGCAAATTTTGTCTGGTTCCCAAAGAAACGTGCGGTCTTGCATTATCATGTTGGAAAACAACACCCTGTTGGCCAATTCTGGACGTTTCTCTTGAATTGCTGCTTTTAACTCGTCCAATTGTGTGCAGTATTTCTTAGAATTAATTGTCTGGTTACTTGGGAGAAGCTCATAGTACAGAATTCCTTTCCAATCCCACCAGACACAAAGCAAGACATTTTTAGGATGAAGACACGCTTTTGGGGTGGCTAAGGGCGGTTCATGTCGCTTACTCCAGGATCGCTTTCTCTGAACATTTTAGTAGATAATTCATTTCTCATCACCTGTCACAATTTGCATTTAAAAAAGGCGTGGTTTCATTCCATTTATAAAGCAAATCACAGATGGAAATGTGATTCAAAAGGTTCTTCTCACTCAACTCATGTGGTACCCAAACATCATAGTGATTTGTGTACCCAAGCTTTACCAGGTGCTCATGAACGACGGATTTTGTTAGGTTGAGGCTTTCTGCCAATTCTCGGTTTGTGCAATGTGGGTTATTCTCAATGACTTGATTTGGTCATCATCTGTAGTGGATGGTCTGCCTGATCGCTCTTTATCAATAAGGCTACAATCTCCAGCTCGGAACTTGCAAACCACTTCCGTACAGTTCTTTCGGATAAAGAAACATCACCGTAAACTGCGCATATTTCTTTGGTTGCTTGTGAGGCATTTTCCCTTTACGGAGAAAGAAAAGCATCAAATGCCGAAAATGAACTTTCTTATCTTCCATTTTAAAGGGTTACAGAATTAACACAGTTTATAGGAACATAAACCATCTTCCACGAAAAGATAGCTTAAACTGTGCCCTAAATGGAGGTGTAGTCAAATCCTATTTTATGGACTCAAACTTGTTCTAAAATAAGTCGAAAGGTAAGCTCTTATAAATCAGCACGAACTTTCCGGACAACCCAATAGATATAGGGGACACAAGAATTCATTTATTCACCCCAATATAAAAAAATTCCACGACATTAGCATCATACATTAAACGCCTCAAAGAGTCTAAAATTGAGTATAATTAAAGGTGGTCGATAATTACTGAATCAACACCATGTAACACACATACTAAATCTTGTAGGCTTCGCATAAAGGAATCGAACCCAAGTACCCATTCTCTCGGACTCTTTTGTGAAGCTGATAATTTATGGGGACGTAAACACACCAACATTAGTTGAGAAGCAATGTATGTATGTCAGGCCTCCAACCAGGCCTTTTATGAGACCCTTAAAGCCAGGAACTTTTCAGCACCCCCTTGTAATTACGTTGTAACAATTACTTTTACAAGGCTTAGAAAAACTGAAGGAATGTTGCAATAAGTGTGGGAATCTGAGAGGGGAATATCTTTATATATAAAAGTAAGGTTGTGTGCTGTCTGTCTCCTACGATTTAGATTCCTAACTACTCCCACATTTTGCGTTGCAGTTTAACCAAAACCGGGTATCTTATATTCGTGATTCATATCGAGCACTTCTGGGTATTAGCGCGCGTCTACGATGAGTCTACGATTTTAAAAAATAAGTACCATCATTTTTTTCCATTTTAATGCATTTTTTACGCTATCATATAAGTGAAGTAACTCTCTAAAAATGTCTACGATGAGTCAACGATTTAAAAAAAATTTACCATAATTTTTTTCCATTTTTAATGCATTTTTTTGCTATTTTTTGGCTATAACTCTCTAAAAATGCTTATATAGTTATTTCCCTTACAAATCCGAGCGACGCCGGGCGATACTGCTAGTATTAAATAAAATCATAATTAACTAATCCTTCTGTATTTTCTTTTACTCTAAGCCCAAAACTTTTCAGGATTCCCTCATATAAAAAAAACGTAAATGACCCCAGAATAGTTGTCAATAATAACCCTCTTTTAGCTCTACAAAAATGATGAAACAAATTCTTCAGAACAACAGACCCATAACATTCCTTACAACAATGTTTTTTTCTTTTTTAAATCTGTCCTAATGGAATGCACGTATACTTTCATCATTAACAATAAAATTTACGCTGATGTACAAAATGGATTTAAACAATGATGATGATGATGACAAAATGCTTCTTGCTGGTTGTCACAACAGGGAAGAACATCTTCCTGTGGCCTGGATAGACTCTAAGAAGGCTTAGAAAGTTTGTGAGGAACCCATTGATCCAATTTGCCGACTTTTTTTTATGGCATGCAGGTGTCAATGAATGGTCCAATGACCAAATCCAAGCTTCTCTGCTAGTTCCTCAACAGTTATGATGGGATTTTGTTCCACCAGGGTTTGCAGGACGTCATCATTGAGCTCTACAGATCTTCCAGGATGAGTCTCGTCTTCTAGGCTGTAGTTTCCATCTCAGAATTTCTAGAACCACCATTGACACTGGCTTACACTTATCGTTCGATCTCCATAGACTGCATTAATATTCCTCGCACTTTCTGTTGCCATGATGCCTTCATAGAACTCATAAAGCAAAATATGGCGAATATGGTCCTTTGCCACTTCCATTGTAGCTTTGAAAAAAAAAAATAACTGTTAAAATCTAACTGCACTCTTCAAAACTTGCACTAAGAATAAGCACAAGGTAAAATTACTTCCTGCATTTATAGCAAGTTGATGCAGGTAGTTTATCCCATCCCCCTCCAACTTTTAGTTCATGCAATTGAAAAAAAAACATTATCTATGGGACGACCCAATATGTTCACACACACATTTATTATATTTTATGATGTTCCTTTTATATTTAACATATAAGGTGCAGGAATGGCTGTGTGGTAAGTAGCTGGCTAACCAACCACATGGTTCCGGGTTCAGTCCCACTGCGTGGCATCTTGGGCAAGTGTGTTCTGCTATAGCCCCGGGTCGACCAATGCCTTGTGAGTGGATTTGGTAGACGGAAACTGAAAGAAGCCTGTCGTATATATGTATATATATATATATATATATATATGTGTGTGTGTGTGTGTGTGTGTGTGTGTGTGTGTGTGTATGTGTTTGTGTGTCTGTGTTTGTCCCCCTAGCATTGCTTGACAACCGATGCTGGTGCGTGTACGTCCCCGTCACCTAGCGGTTCGGCAATAGATACCGATAGAATAAGTACTAGGCTTACAAAGAATAAGTCCCGGGGTCGATTTGCTCGACTAAAGGCGGTGCTCCAGCATGGCCGCAGTCAAATGACTGAAACAAGTAAAAAAAATATATATCTTTATATATAAAAGTAAGGTTGTGTGTCTGTCTCCTACGATTTAGATTCCTAACTACTCCCACATTTTGCGGTGCAGTTTAACCAAAACCGGGTATCTTATAGTCGTGATTCATATCGAGCCCTTCTGGGTATTAGCGCGCGTCTACGATGAGTCTACGATGAGTCTACGATTAAAAAAAAAAATTACCATCATTTTTTCCCATTTTATTCCATTTTTTTTCGTTATTATATAAGGGAAGTAACTCTCTAAAAATGTCTACGATGAGTCAACGATTTAAAAAAAGTTTACCATCATTTGTTCCATTTTAACGCATTTTTTCGCTATTATATAAGGGAAGTAACTCTAAAAATGTCTACGATGAGTCAACGATTTAAAAAAAAATTTACCATAATTTTTTTCCATTTTTAATAAATTTTTTTGCTATTTTTTGGCTATAACTCTCTAAAAATGCTGTATAGTTATTTCCCTTACAAACCCGAGCAACGCCGGGCGATACTGCACGTAAGCGAAAGCAGGATATTGCAGTCGCTCGTCTAAGTCTGTCTGTCTGTCTGTTCTCAAAATTACTGAAAAACGACAGAATGGATTTTCGTCAAATTTTGCAGAAATGCTCATTGGGTGAGTGGCTCGAATTCATTGTTTTGGCTTGAATTTTTTCAAAATTGGCGGACAAGTGAATCAAAATGTTTTTTCCCCCGACCTTTGTCACATAAACATAAATGATAAGCAGGGGAAATAACTCTTGATGTAATTTTGTTGAAAAATGAATTCGTCTGAGAATATATTAAATGAAATTATATTTTACTAGCAGTATCGCCCGGCGTTGCTCGGGTTTCTAAGGGAAATAACTATATAAGCATTTTTAGAGAGTTATAACAAATAAATAGCAAAAAAATGTATTAAAAATGGAAAAAAAATGATGGTAAATTTTTTTTAAATCGTTGACATTTTTAGAGAGTTACTTCCCTTATATAATAGCGAAAAATGCATTAAAATGGTAAATTTTTTTAAAAATCGTAGACTCATCGTAGACTCATCGTAGACGCGCGC
>NC_043008.1:5506965-5516965 GCF_006345805.1 Octopus sinensis | reverse complement strand
CAGTCTGATTTGGCAGTGTTTCTACAACTGGATGCCTTTCCTAATGCCAACCACTCCATGAGTGTAGTCATTTGCACATTAGACTTTTACGCCTTTACCATACAGCTTTACAGTCCTTACTCAAATACAAGAGCCTGCATATGGTCGTTTAACCCACTAGATGTAACAGCTAAATCTCCCTCAAATTACAACCTACTTTCTTGACAAAGTTTGACACATTGGATTATGTAGTCCCTGATATGCAGTAGTTAACCCTTTCGTTACCATATTTATTTTGAGATGCTCTGTGTTTCTTTTAATTGTTTTAAATATAACAAAGAATTTAGTAAAATAACTTTGTTATCATTAAGCTAGTGTTAGGGACATAAATTGTGACTAAGGTTTGGTGGAAGATTTTAATTAAGAACTTATGAAAACAAAAACTTACACTAATAAAATAATTCATTACTATGTGCTGGTATTTCCAAGACAATTTCATAGACATGCTAGGTTACTAAAAATGAGTTTAATCTAAAGATTTTGGAATACAAATATATATACATACATACATAACTATATATACATTATATATATATATATATATATACTAGCAGTATCGCCCGGCGTTGCTCGGGTTTGTTTCGACCCGCTGGAAATGTAATTTTGAAAAGTAAAAATTTTGTGAACATTTTTCTGGTCGAAATACACCAAAAAGTGGCGACACAGCAGTGAAAAAATCGTAAAAAATAGAGATTTTCATAGAAAAAAGCAGCTTTTTGATGTAAATAATTTTTGGTGTTAACATGGTCCGATTTGAATTTTATGTTCTACGGAAGGAAGAGCAACCCTTCTTCTATCATACTGTCAATTTTGGTCAACTTGCGCCGCAGGGTCTCGGAGGAGATAGTGTTAGTTGAAGGTTACCAAACATGGCGCACACAGACAACTTCAGCTTTATATAGAGATAACACACACACATTAATACACATACATAGACACACACACACATGTATGTATGGATGTATATATGTACATCTGTCCACTTCTTGCAATATTTTTATCCTTCACTTCCTACACACACCTTATTAGCTTACAATTTCTTTCTGTCAACAATTGACAACAGAAGTACGCTCGCCAATTAATACTACCAAAATTTAACGACAGAAAGTAAATTAAAAACCAATTTACCTTTTCTGTATTGTTATGGCAATTCGACCGTCAGTGTGTTTTTGCAAATGTGTTCGAATGAGAAGTGAGTTGTGTTTGGCGCCTTTTTTACTAATAACAAACACACACGTGTTTGTAAGTAGTTGTTTGAAACGTTTGTGTTTGTCACTGTCATATGTGTATGTGTATGTGTGTGTGTGGGGAATGGCAAACCAGATAGATAGTGCGCGAATTTCTTTTGAAGTTCGCGCTCCGCTTGTGTGCGTGCTTTAGGTGTACGTAGGTATGTGTACTCTCTCCGTCTCTTTACACACACTAACAAAAGCACTTCACTTACACACCACACTTTCTGTGTCGCATATCCCATCAAACACACACACACACACTCAAGTACGCAAACATGTACATCATTGCTTTCGGAGTGAAATGTTAAAATATTGAGTTTTCTCGAATTTTGTCTTAATTGGGGGTGAAATTGAAAGAAATTTTGTATGGCATGACCGAATGGAAGTACTTTGAAAAATCATAGGTAAACTCTAATTGAAGAAATTGTGTGAGGAGTAAATCGTTATGTATTTATTTGTTTCTGTTTGGTGTGTTTTTTTTTTTTTATTAGTGGTTTAAGGTACACTTGCAAAGAGAAAGTTGGAGAAATTAGGGTGATAGTGTGAGTGAAGCAGATCGCTCCGTTTTTGTGTGTGTGTGCTGTAGCCCACACTAAGAAAAGCACTTCACTTACACACCACAATGTGAGTTTTCTCTAAATTTTGCTTAATTGGGGTTGAAATTTTAAAAACCGGACCTGGCACGACCCGATGCATTCTACTCTTAAAAATGCTAGGTAAATTGTAATTGAAGAAATCCTATATTGTAGATTTCTATAAGAGACAAAGGGAGGCAGATAAAATCTGCCTTTTATAATAAGATATATATATATATATATATATATTATATATATATATATACACATATATACATACATACATACATACATATATATATATATATATAATATATATATATATATATATATATATATATACACATACATACATACATATATATATACTTATATATATATATATATGCATAGATATATATACATATATATAATATGTAATCTGGATGCATTCAGCAAAATCAATTTAAGCAGAAGTTTAATAAAAGTCCCGTTATTCAGGTTTCGCGTTTGCTTCTCTACAGAACCAGAGCCGGTTTCAGTCGGGTTGGTCATGGAAGGGTTAAGCTAAGTTTGGGATGGTCATGATGAGCACTTTTGATTGTTATCTACTGAACTGAGTCTGATATGAATCTAACCAACATTACGTACATGACCTTCACCCATGGACTTTGCTGCCAGTTGAGGCAAGTGAAATCGAGGTCGAAATCAAACTCGGTGACTGGCATCCGTTGCTAGTGGAGCGCTAAGAGTACCATTCGAGTGTGATCGTTACCGTGTCACCTTACTAGCACTTGTGCTGGTGGCATTTGAAACATTCGAGCGAAGGCGTCACCAGTGCCGCTGAACTGGCTCCTGTGCAGGTGGCACGTAAAAAGCACCATTCGGGCATGGCTGTTGCCAGTACCACCAAACTGGCCCTCGTGCCGGTGGCACGTAAAAGCACCCACTACACTCTCGGAGTGGTTGGCGTCAAGAAGGGCATCCAGCTGTAGAAACTCTGCCAGATCAAGATTGGAGTCTGGTGCAGCCATCTGGTTCTCCAGACCTCAGTCAAATCATCCAACCCGTGCTAGCATGGAAAGCAGACGTTAAATGATGATGATGAAACTCTTTGTTGTCTAAGATATAACAATTTCAGGTTCCTTTCTACATCTCACTGGAAAGGAAGAAAATAATATAAATGAATAACAGAACAATTTTTCTGTAATTAACGCAAATGTGATTTATTTATTTTTGTTTCCATTGCAGAAGCTATTGATGCCATCCTCTCATTTTCTATGTCAGCGAGTGAACTTTTGAGCCGACAGAAAATCACACGAGATTACCTGAAGCAGTATCTTTTCAGTCAACAAGTTTCAGTGTCTGGTAGTTCAACAAAACAGGATTTAATTTCTCGAATTTTAGAATATTGGTCTGGAGAAAGGATTTCTTATCCTGCAGTCCAATCCCCACCCAGGGAGCAAACCCATTTGGTAATTTTCTGACCTTTTCTTTTTTAAACTTTTCTCTAACTTTGGATGAAGATCAGCAATTTTCAGGAGAGGGCTTAGTCAATTACATTAAGTCGATTACATTAACCCCAGCGCTCCATTGGTAATTATTTTATTGACCTTGAGAGGCAAAGTTAGCCCCAGTGGCTTAGCATTTTGACTGGTACATTGACAGTTCCATCAGCTCTCTATCTTCCTTCTTTTTTAAATAATTGACTGTCAGCTACCTAATCAAGACTATTCATCATACCTCAACCTAGTGTACAACACATCCTACCTCCTAAACTCTACGAGATACTTCAATTCATCAAACTATTTAGAGTTCTCCCAGAGTTTTGCAAGCTGTCCCTGGCACTAGATCTGTTTCACCTTGATCCATCTAAGACAGCTAAGCACTTGACTTTGATGTGTTTCTTTTACATCCCATACACAACAAAACTACATAACAGCCCCAAACTTCCAGGTGCTCCACAGACAGGTGTGATATTACCTGTACTAGTGAACAGCAATACCTAGAGGAAAGTCCTGACTGTCACCAACTGGATAGTATTTACCCAGTTTTAAAATAACTTCAAAACTGCCATCTGCAAAGCAAACATTATTTTTGTTATATCACATATCCTGCAAATTCTTTCCTCTCCTGAAATTCATTTGGTCTTTTTGACCCAGAAACAGAAGATTATCCACCATCTTTGTAGAATTCTCCTATGCTTTTAATTTCCAATGAAGATGGCACTGTAAGCAGTGCTCACATTTGTGCTGGAAACATTTGCACTTGCTGTCACTTTTTTTTTACAGCTCTGTAATCACACTCCTTGCAATTACTCATCGAAACTCCTCCTCTTTTCAGTCAAATATCATATGTGTTCAGCATTGTCCTACCTACAATATATAACTTTCTCAACTTGACTGGATACACTGTCTCATTCTCACTCTCTCTCTCTCTCTCTCTACATACATACATACATACAAATACATGTGTACATACATACATATATACATACACACATGTGAGTCCGCTGCCCTAACCACTGGGCCATTGCGCCTCCCATATATATATATATTTACATATATATCATCATCATCATCATTGTTTAATGTCCGTTTTCCATGCTAGCATGGGTTGGACGGGTATATATATATATATATATTATATATATATATATATATATATATATATATATATATTGTTACAATATCATAAATCAGAAGAGCATACATAAAATATAGAGCAGTGTTGTTTATTTTTGTATGTGTAATGTAATAGTTTAGAAAAAAAAAACCCCATTGGTTTCGTATCTAGTGTGAACTAGACATCTCTTCAGTTTTTCTAAATGATAACCAAGGAATATTTCTTGAACTATCACTGGTGTTCTTGTATTTAAAAAAAAAACATTCTTTGCAGAGAGCAGTTATTGTTTAGAAAAACTGAAGAGATGACGAGTTCACACTAGATATGAAACCAATAGTTTTTTCCCTAAACTATTATGTTATACACACACACACACACACACATATACTAGCTGTTGGACCTGGCATTACTTGTGTTTACCGTGTTGAAGTTAAACCCACCTCTAACCTTGTATTGAATAACCATTTCCTCAGAGACTATTCTATTGATGTTGTTGAAATTTTATGTGAAAATATGCAAAAGCTGCAGGAAAAAATAACATAGTTATGGGAATTTCCATTCAAACACCTGATTGAGCTCAGAAAAATCGATGTCACCCGAGTATTTGTGAGTTTTTGAAAAATTCTGGCCTCATTTGAACTTCAGGGCATGTGGTTTACCTATGTGCCAAAAATCATTAAAATCGGTTGGATGGTGTGGGAGGAGTTAGAGTAACTCCAAACACACACACAGACAGACTCCATTACATTTATGTGTGTGTGAATATATATATATATATATACACACACACACACACATATATATATATATATCATCATCGTTTAATGTCCGTTTTCCATGTTGGCATGGGTTGGACGGTTCGACTGGGGTTTGGGAAGCCAGGAGGCTGCATCAAACTCCAATCTGATCTGGCTATGTTTCTACAGCTGGATGCCCTTCCTAATGCCAACCATTCCAGAAGGGACTAGCAATATATATATGTATAACCGTGATCACCGTGACCGACCGGGCTATCAGATGTTGCTACACATTGCTGGTCACAATGCGCTTCGCATTGTCTTAGCCTTCAAATGGCGCCACCCCGCTGGCTAAGCGGGCAGGCCAACAGAAGAAAGTGTGAGAGAAAGTTGCGGCGAAAGAGTACAGCAGGGATCGCCACCCCCCACCCCCCTGCTGGAGCCTTGTGGAGCTTTTAGGTGTTTTCGCTCAATAAACACTCACAGTACGTGGTCTGGGAATCGAAACTGCGATCCTACAACCGCGAGTCCACTGCCTTAACCACTGGGCCATTGTGCCTCCACACCACACACACACACACATATATAGTCTCATCCTATATACTGACTCACTCTGACTATATGCACTGTCTTATCCAGTCTATACACCCTGTATCTTATCCTCTTCTCTATATACGCTATTTGACATTTCTCTTTTTGTTTTTATTTCTAGGCAGAACCAGAAACCCGCCTTCTTTCTTCTGGTGATTTGAAACAATTTGGCGAAACTTTTGCATCTTGGTTTTATAAAATGTTTAACTCACGAACTGAATCTGGTTTGAAAGATCAGTTTTGGCCCCAATGTTCCTTACATTTACTGTTGATATCTGAAGTGAGAAACGAAGAAAGGACAGAGGGTGCTGATCTGGTCGCATGTAGACTAAAAAGATTAGTGAGCGAAGAGAACTTGTATTTCAATGCCAACATCACTGGTGGTGGTGTTACGAGTGAAGTTGAGAGTGTTGGTATTGTGTGTGTTCTGGTTCACGGTACGGTTCACAAAGGGGATCATGTCTTGGGAGTTTTCGAACAGAAGTTTGCTTTGCTCAGGGATCCTTCGTCGGAAAACAACTGGAAGATAACGTGTGTTTCACTAAAAGTTTGTGCCAATGCTTATGCAAAGAGTGCCATTAGACAACCAAGTTTCTGAGATTCTTCTGGACATGTAGAAAAAACACCAAAAAACAAAAGCAAAAATCATTTTGTTTATGACTAAGATTGATATTATATGCAAGGAAATTATACCATATTAAAATTATCCATTGAGACTTTTTATAAATGCTTCATTGAACATCAAACTAAATGTTTTCTGCTTTTCACATTTTCTTCTATTTCATCATCATCTTCATCATCATCATCATCATCATTTAGGCATTTACTTTTCCATGCTCCGCCTTGACTGGCCTCCGTGCTGGTGGCATGTAAAAAGCACCAACCGATCATGGCCACTGCCAGCCTCCCCTGGCACCTGTGCTGGTGGCACATAAAAAGCACCCACTACACTCACGGAGTGGTTGGCGTTAGGAAGGGCATCCCGCTGTAGAAACACTGCCAGATCAGACTGGAGCCTGGTGGGTGCAGCCTCCCAGCTTCCCGACCCCGGTCGAACCGTCCAACCAGTGCTAGCATGGAAAATGGACGTTAAACGATGATGATGATGAGATACCTTTCCTGTTATTCACACTCACTCACCTGTTTCCAATAGAGATAATTTTTCCTCATTTCCAGATATATTTTCATGTATGTTTTGGCATGGTTTTTACAACTGGATGTCCATGTGGCTGTCCCTCTCGACATGTAGCATAAAGTGAACTCTTTCTTTACCACAGTTGAACTCTCAATCAAAGGACTTTTTCCTTGTCTTCCCAGTTACTTGGAAACTTCACCATGATGGTACTATGAAAAAAATAAAAATAAAAAACAAGTATCCATTACCTTCTGTAAAGTCGGAAAGAATATCCGGGGCTAATGCAGCTTTGCACCTCTCTTTGAAAAATGCATTTTTTTGAAAATTTTTTTTTGCAGATTCCTACGTTTTAGATGTTAGAGATTATGAATATGAAAAAAAAAAAAAAAAATTCAACCCCCTCCAACCCCCACCCTGAAATTTAGAACTCTTTTGAAATTTTTTTTCCGCTGTGTTTTAGATGACGGAGATTCCAGATATGCAAGAAACCAAGTTTTCTTAATTTTAAATTCAATATGCATATAGATAGGTGTATAAAGAGATAGACATGAATGTCTTCCTGGGGCTAAAAACAACAGCAACACAGTCTTCTATAGGAGCGTCACCTTTAGTTGACAACCCACCTCTCCTTGAAAAATTTTTCTGACTCTTACGTTTTAGATATTGTAGATTACAAACGAATATGCAAAAAAAGAAATTTTTAAAATTTTACCCCCCCCAACCCCTAAAAATTTTGATTTTGTTTACTTTAAAGAGATCATAGTGAACTGACTAACATATGCAAATCGAAATTAAATCCAGACAAAAGCATTTTTGGGGTTTTTTGCATGTTTGTAATCTCCGACATGTAAAACAGGAATCTGAAAAATATTTTTTCGAAAAAGTACATTTTTCGAGGAGAGGTGCGAAACTGCATTAGTCCCGAATATCCAGCCACATAAATCATACCAAAGCAGGCATTGGAGTGGGATGCTGTCCTCCAGCTCTTCTTTGGATCCTGTCAGACTGTTTCAACCCATCTAGCATAGAAGACAAACATTAAATGGTTATGATGATAATGACAACGACGACGATGATTCAACACACACATACAATAGGCTTCATACAGTTTCTGTCTTCCAGATTGACTTAAATTACTCTTGGTTAATGCTGGAATACTGTTGGAGACACTTGCTTAAAATACTGTGCAGTGGAACTGAATCTATTTCTTTACTGCCCACAAGGGGCTAAAATCGACCCCTGTGTGTAACTGGTACTTAATTTATCGACCCCGAAAGGATGAAAGGCAAAGTCGACCTCGGCAAAATTTGAACTCAGACAAAATAACGGCAGACAAAATACAGCTAAGCACTTCGTCCGGCGTGCTAACGATTCTGCCAGCTCACCACCTTTGTGGAACCGAACCTGAGACCATCTGGTTGAGAAGTTAATTTCTTAATAGCGTCGCCACGTCTAAACACCGAGAACAGGTGAATCCAAGCAAGATTGTGGATGGAACTAACTTTTCCCGACAGAGTCTCATATTCTTTTATGCTTCTGTTCGTTTCAGTCTTTGGATTTCGATCATGGTGCCACTGCTCCAGTTCTTGTTTCAAATCTGATACATATTCTATCAGTTTCTTTTTTGCCAAACTGCTAAGTCATGGAAATGTAGAGAAACTCACGCTGGTTGAGTCAAAAATATATATATATATATATATATCAACCATTTTATGCTGCCACCGTCGTCATCATCATCATCATCATCATTTTAATGTCTTCTTTTCCTTGCTTGCATGGATCAGACGGAATTTATTGAGGAAGATTTTCTAAGTCACATGTTGTTCCTGTCATCAACCTTCATTTATTTTCAAGCAAGGTAGTATTTCCCGACGGCCTGATATGTTTTTGTGGAGGCTGTGTGGTAAGAAGCTTGCTTCGAAACCACACGGTTCCGGGGTCAGTCCCACTGCGTGGCACCTCGGGCAAGTGTCTTCTACTATAGCTGTGAGTGGATTTGGTAGACGAAAACTGAAAGAAGCCCGTCGTGTATGTATATATATATATATATAGGGAGAGTTTACGAAAAAAACAAAGGACGAAGACAGGTGGTGTACGAAACGAACAGGTGTATTAGTATAACGCTCAGGAATAGAAAAAGTCTTTTACGTTTCGAGCTTATGCTCTTCTACAGAAAGGGACTCAGAAAAAAATGTGTAGTGGCCACCGATCTATCACGGCGATTATATATATATGTATATATTTGTGTGTCTGTGTTTGTCTCCCACCATCGCGTGACAACCGACGTTGGTGTGTTTACATTCCCGTGGCTTAGCTGTTGGGCAAAAGAGACCGATAGAATAAGTACCAGGCTTACAAAGAATAAGTCGTGGGGTCGATTCCTTCGACTAAAAGGCGGTGCTCCAGCATGGCCGCAGTCAAATGACTGAAACAGGTAAAAGAAAAGCAAAAGAACAATGTATGAAGCCGAGACAGATGTACTAACATCACGTCATGCAACAAGCTTCTGCTGATAAATATCTAAGGGAAATAATTCAATATTAATATGCAATTAGTTATGTCCCTTACAAAATCCTTTTTCGATTTCCGCTTATTCTTTCTAGTCGTGGCATCTCAATGCTCAAATGTACTTTATTTTATCGACCAGGAAAGGACGAACGGTAAAGTCGATTCAGCGGAATTTGAACTTAGAAGACAGAGAGCCAGAAGATATTCCAGCAAGGTGCCACTGCAAGGCACGTCTTCCAACTTGTAATAATGGTTTCTGATATAGACACATACGCGACTGTTTTGAGGAGAGGGCAGGTGATATTAATCGATCTCAGTATTTGTCTGGTCCCATATTTTATCGATCAGGAAGGAACTAAATATAAATTCGATCTCGGCGGGATTTGAACTTAGAACGTTAAGAATCAGAACAAATGCTGCAAAGTTACTGTTATCCAAAAGGCACGATTTCCACATGCATCTATTATGTTATATTTACTTCTAAGACGAGCTGGCAGAAAGGTTAGCACGCCGGGCAAAATTCTTAGCGGTATTTCATCTGTCTTTACGTTCTGAGTTCAAATTCCGCCGAGGTCGACT
>NC_043008.1:5305433-5506865 GCF_006345805.1 Octopus sinensis | reverse complement strand
ATTACACATCCAGCGGATCATGCTAGCTTCATTTCTTTCAAGTCTACGCATGTCCTCTGCAGTCACGGCCCATGTTTCACTACCGTGAAGCATGGCAGTTCGCACACATGCATCATACAATCTACCTTTCACTCTGAGTGAGAGACCCTTTGTCGCCAGTAGGGGTAGGAGCTTTCTAAACTTTGCCCAGGCTATTCGTATACTAGTGGTGACACTCTCTGAGCATCCACCTCCACTACTAACTTGGTCACCCAGGTTGCGGAAACTATCAACTACTTCTAGTTTCTCCCCCTGTATATATGCATGTGTATATATGTGTCTGTGTATATATATATACACACACATGCTTATATATATATATATCTGTTAAAGATGTCTATGTTAAAAGAGATGCGTGATATTCTATTGCTAATGCTATGTACTAGGCTTCTCTTAATAAAGTTGAAGTGGTTACTTGCAGCATTTAAACATTTGAGGTTTGTGTTGGATTTCATGTAGGGTTCATATTGTCCTGTGGCTAGATTGCAGGTTGTGTCTAAGTAGTTAATAGAGGTGTGTTCCTTTTCAATAGAGATAGATAGTCCAAATCTTTAGAAGAATTTATGCAGTTTTTTCTTGATAAGCTCTAGTTTCCTATTTGAGGGTTTCTTATGAATAGAGCATCGTCCCTGTATAATCCACCTTTGAGTTCTGGGAATTCGTCCTGTATGTATGACAGCAAATATATGCCTACCAGGTCAGTTACCTCTGCTGAATTTGGGGCTCCCATGGTTATATCAAAAGAATTAGGGGTATCTTTACATACCCAGAGTTTATTATCAAAGCTAATAAATGATTTCCTTGCTTCTAATATTACTTTTATTTCTTTCATGTTCATGTGTGATTTTAGGCATATATTAGGGCACTATTGAGGATCTAGGATTAATTGAGAAATAGTTGTCTACTATGTCTATCTGTATGAATTTGTAGTTGCTCTTGTCCTGTATGTTGGAGAACCAATTAATGGCTTCACATTTGTTGGACCATAATTAATAATAATAATAATAATAATAATTGTGTACAGTGCTCAGGTGCACTACAACTCATCTAAAGTGTATATATAATCAGGTGTAGTTTCGACGGATTTCGGGAAGCATGAGGGCCTTAAAGGATGCAGTGCCATGGCAGTCAACAACTGATGCAGGCAGTTTATTCCACGCTTCAGCAACCCTGAGCGTGAAAAAATGTTTCCGAAAGTCATGGGAGCTGTGCTGTTTTCTGACTTTGTAGGCATGTCCACGTGTGTTAGACACATGGAGATCAAAAAGGTGTTCAGTGTTGTTGTTGGTGAGGTGGTTGATAACCTTGTGGGTGTTTACCAAGTCCGTCGCTTCAGTGAATCCATGCCCAGGGAAACAAGGCGCTCAGAATATGGTAGGTGTCTGATGGAGGGTATGCGTTTGGTTGCACGTCTCTGGACAGATTCCAGGAGGTCAATGTTCTGAGCAAGATAGGGATTCCAAACTGATGATGCGAATTCCAAGTGTGGTCGTACCATAGCTGTATACAGTTTTAAATAGATGGCTGGAGAGCGGCTAGCAAAAGTCTTGCTGAGTGATGCCAAGACACCCTCGGCCTTCTTGACAATTTAGAGATATGCTTTGTCCAATGCAAATCACTGCTGACAGTGATGCCTAGGTCACGCTCGCAAGAGGATTTCTTGATATCAGTGTTGTGGAGGGAGTATGTGGACGCAGGGTTTTTCTCCCAAAATGCATGGTGGTACACTTGTCCACAGCCAGTTTCAGTTGCCAGTCTGTGATCCATTGCTGCATTGTGTCTAGGTCTGATTGCAGGAAAGAGTTGTAGACATCAGGATCAGTCCTCTTGATTTCAAGGTACAGCTTGATGTCGTCTGCATATTTCAATACTGTGGCATTCTTTAAATTGGCATCTATGTCATTAATGTATGCCACAAACAGGAGGGGACCAAGGACAGATCCCTGTGGTACACCCGATGACATCTCATATGGTGTAGAGTGCTGTCCTAGAACTGTGACTACCTCCTTTCGGCTGAGGATGAAGGATTTCAACCAGTTAAAAAGGTCATCCCCCCCACCCCATTGCAGAGAGTTTCACCATAAGCCTTTTGTGGGCACAGAGTTGAAAGCCTTAGCAAAGTCAAGGTAGACAACATCCACCCATGAGCCACTGTCAGTGATCTGAGTAATGTCCTCAAGGAACTCGACAAGCTGGTCACTGCAGCTGGAGTTAGGGACAAATCCATATTGTGAGGGTCGGATGAGACTGTGAGAGCTCCAGAAGTTCCAGAGTGTTTCTCTGACACACGATTCCATCAGTTTTGCAATACAGCTAGTGAGACTGACTGGGCGATAGTTGACAGGTGATGTGCGGTCGCCCTTTTTGAACAGAGGAATGACACTGGCAGTTTTCCACTGCTCCGGAGTAGCACCATTGTTGAGACAGTACTGGAAGAAAATAGAAAGCTGGTGTAAAAGGAAGTGCCTGCCACGTTTGAGAAGCAGGTATGTAACTCCATCGAGACCAGGGGAGGCATAGTTGCGCTTATTTTGAAGGTGACGTCGCAGCATTGCAGGTGTAAATTCCATAGTTGTTATGGAGTTTGCTGTTAGTGATGGTGAAGATGGTACATTTTGACTTTCGACAGTGAATATGTTTGCATAGCACTCGGCAATGAGTTCTGCGCATTCCTTGGGGTCGTCAGTGATCTGGTTTGTGTGAGGGTTGCGAAGAGGGCCCACTGGAGAGTGAGGTCTCTGCTTTGAATGCACATATTTCCAGAAAACCTTGCTGTCAGGATTGGCTGCTATGCACTGTTCAAATTCAAGCACTGCATTTTTTGTCACTTGCTTGAGATGGTTGGAGGATTTATTCCGCTTCTTCCTGTTGGTGTCCGATTTATGCAACTTGTATTCCTGTTCAGCAGTCCGACGTTCCTTCCTGGCAAGTCGGACCGCTGAAGTTTCCCAAATTGCCCTTTTGGGGCGGTTCTTCTTCTTTTGTTTACGTGGCACTGATACTGCACATGCTGCCCATATTGAGTCCAGGATACTCTGGAGTATAGTATTCACATCTCCAGAGTTGTAGAATTCACGCCAGTTTGGGTGCTGTAGTTCAGTGTGGTACAGGTTCCAATCTGCTCTCTTCCAATCGAAGGAAGCAGATTGGAGATGGTTCAGGTGTTTGTTGCCCGCAAGAGCCAGATTGGCGATGATCATAGCATGATCAGAGTCACCTAGAGGTTCCTCCGTAGTGCAATTGATAACCGCTTCAGGAGTTGTGGTGAAGAGCAGGTCCAAGGTGTTGTCGCCTCTTGTTGGAGAGGTGACTACTTGTGACCAGTTTGAGTCCAGCACAAGCTCAACAAAATCGTTTGCACTCTGTGGCCAACGGAAGGTTTCCCAATCGATCTCAGGATGATTGAAATCGCCTGCAATAAACACATAAGTGGCTGTTTTCCTGGCTGCAGCTCGGAGGATGTTGCAAAGCTGTGTGTCCTGATGGTAATTTGGGGGACGATAAACAACGCCAAGCAGGAGTGTTGACATGGTCATACGTACGTCACAGAAAAAAACTTCTTCTTGTGATTCGTTCAAATCGGCACAAGGAATTACCAAAAAATTTGAACGAACGTAGACCATCACACCACCACCACGGCGGTTAGTGCGGTCCTTACGGAAGAGGTTGTACCCCGTGATGTTGAAAACCCCATCACAGAGTAAGGAATGCGCCCATGTTTCCGTGACAGTGATGAAGTCAGGGTCAACACTTCTGACGTAGGCGTTGAACAATGTATTTTGTTGCATAAACTGCGAGCATTTAAGGACAACAATTTGTACCCTGCTCGCAGTTTATGATGGTGTGGAGGATGGCAGATTGTCCTGGCTTAGTTTCTCTGAGTTGCTGTAGTCTTTTTAGTTATTGTGGGTAGAGAGCACTCAGACCAGCTGGTATCTCTCTTCCACGTTTCATCAGTCTTGACAAATCTCCAGATTTGTCCATCTTCCCGAAGACTGAAGCTTTCCTGTAGAGCTGAGTTCCTATTCAGGGAAGCCGCTACACGTAGCTTCGGACGTAGATCGGACGGTAAGCCTGGGCGTGTTCGGAAGGTGGTCCGATTTTCACGCCCAGCTTTAACTGAGGCCAGATGGTAAGAGGTTGCCTCAGTGAGGTCCGAAAAAGACAGCTTGATGAGCCTAGGTTTTGGGCCAGGTCGTCCAAGGCGGATAGCACCCGTTGGGGGAACGCAGCCTAGGTCTTTGGCTGAGTTGGCAGCAAATGCCTGAAGATCAGCCATGTCTTCAGGCACCCCAATGGCAATGACTTCATGGGTAGCATAATCCGCGGTCTTAGATGCGACAAGAGGTACAGGTAGAGGGAGGTTCTTTAGCAGAGCATTCCGATAAGACCCCTCATTGTGGAGTCCAACCTGAATGGTTGCTTTTATTCCTGCTACTTCCCCTCTTAAAGCACAGATCGATTGTTGCAGTTCTGCAAGAACCGCACTGGTCAATTGGTGTTGTTGTTGTTGCTGCTGCTGCTCTGGTTGTGGTTGATTTTGTTGTTGCTGCTGTTGTTGTTGATGTTGTTGTTGCTGCTGCTCTGGTTGTGGTTGATTTTGTTGTTGCTGCTGCTGCTGCTCTAGTTGTGGTTGATTTTGTTGTTGCTGCTGTTGCTGTTCCGCCTCCTCCACGGGAGTGAAAGGGGGAGACACAATCGTCGGTTGTGGAGGCACGCAGGCCTGACACTGAAAAGTCCAAGATTTAAGCTGAACCATCTTCCAGAGTCTATCCATCATAGCATTATGATGGCTCTTTTTTTGGCCTGGGATCTTCTGAAAGTCCGTGGCACATTGGAGGCAGACAGAGATGAAGCATGTCCCACATTCGACCCAGCGATTACGGAACGTATTTTCGGGTTCCGTACAGATGTGACAGGTGTGATTTTCTGGGCAGTGTTCTATTTTGGAGCAGCGACCAGTCTTATCGCACGCCGCTATGGATTCCACCATGGCGATTCTGTTGCTTCTGGTCATCCGTAGAGACAGAAAATGTAAACAACAATACGATAAAAGTAAAATATAAAATATTTGTTTTTAATTCGTTCTTTTTTTGTGTATATTCCTTTTGTTCTTAAATATTGCGTGTGTATATACAAATGTTTCGTTCTTTTTTGTGTATATTCCTTTTTTTCTTAAATATTGCGTGTGTGTATATAAAAGGATTTGTGCGTATGTTTAGTGTAGACACGGAGAAAGTTTGTAAACAGAAATGAAATCAGTGATTTTTTGATTTCTTTTGCAGTGTAGTCCGTCACATTAAATAGTGTGATTTATTTTCACTCTGCACGTATATACATGTGTGCTACAAGTATCTATGTATGTATGTATGTCACTGCTTTATAAATTTTGGACGTACTTACTGTCGTTCAACGTTTTCTTTTACCCTCAACTACACGTGGTGAATTCTTCCATTGTAGATCTGTGGTGGTCATCGTCGTAATATTTTCTCTTTAGTTTCCTCGCCAAATTGATTATACCCTAATCAAACCATTTGTTTGTCTACATGTGGATGTGTCTTTGTTTTAGTAACATTGTATTTTCCTCCTTTTCCTTTTTCCTTCCCATATTATATGGAACTTCGGTGGACAGCTACTCTAAGACTCCAGCTGCCAGGTCGCCATATTCCTTGACCATGGGTTATTTTACTTTTTAGCTCAGGAATGTATTTATCGAGTATTAGTTTGCTTAAGTTACATAGGTCTGATTTATTTAGGCATATTAGTCTTACTTTAGTATTGTTAAGGAAATTAGGTTTATGGTCTTTTATAGTGATATATACTTGACAACAGAAAGTAATGGAATAACAGTATCCTTTTACCATTGTTGCTTTAGCACACATCGGGCAGAATGCCAATAAAATCTTTTAGTTAATGAAACTTCCAAAAGCAACAATTTTTTCGTGTGAATAAACAATTTAAAGAAGAAAAAAAATTTGTAACAGATGGGATTGATTAGTAAACAATATGAAATGTCGGAGTCAACAGTTGTAACGATAAAAATTTGTTGTTATAACGCTAGGTTGTAGGATGTAAATGATGGACAGTACATGAAGTTTTAAGAAAGTATTTATTCACTGTTTCATTGAAAATACCTTGCCTTGTCAGGCAGATTATAAAATCCGAGAGCATGTGAAAGAAAGTTAGATGTGGTGGAATTTTTTTTTGTATAGTTTTGTGTACATGTTGTTAATAGTAATCCACAGACGGCGATAGAATGATGTTGTAAGAGAACAGAATTAGAGCTAGTGAAAGTTGTAGGGTCATAGGACATTGTCTCACAGTTGCTGACAGTAAATTTCATTTCTTTGTCTGACTATTGTCTTTAGTAGCTGCCTTGCATATGATCATGATTCTAGTAGTTCGTTCCCTAACTGATTGAGTTGTCCCGAGCCAACTCATTCAGTTGTCACCAAGTGATTACTTGGTTGCGGGTTCTTGTTTTTATAACTATCCAGAAGGTTAGACATATCATTGAGAATAATGGGCTTCATTGGTGGTACTGTAATATCTCTATTCTAGCTTTTGGTGAAGTAGAAGAGGTTATAATGGTCAAATGGTGAAGACATTATTTTGGCCTGGCTAAAGGCATCTGGCATATGTAAAATTGCTGTCACTGAAAAAACTATTGTTCCACCATGAGAAAAATTCTGTTGAACTGTTAATTCAAATTTGGCTATGGTGGATCGAATCCATTGCATGCCTGCAAGATTCACTACAGATTGATAGAAAAAACACAGGACACAAAGTAATTCCAAGCACAAGTGCAATCCAAAGTTTCTCGCTGGTCTCAAAGTCTCCATTGAAGCCAACCCATCCACATTCATGAAAACTCTTGCAAAGAAATGCAATGTGTCCCTTTCCATGGTTTCCAGAGCTGTGAATAGGAATCTTGGCATGACCAGCTATATTCAATGATGCTGTCACCTCCTAACAGCCAAAGTCAAAACAATCAAAGCCAAGAACTGATCAAAGTTTGTCATTCATCAGGCATCGAGGTGCAGGGAAAACTCTCGTGTTTGTGAACGAGAAGTTCACTGTGTATGCTGAGATGAAATGTAGAAACACTTCTCATGTCACCCTTGTGTTTGAGACTAAGAATCCTGCCTCTGTGATGGTATTTGGAACTGTGGTGACTGATGTGTCATGGACCCACACTTCATTGAGTCTGGCTTGAAGATCAACACAAAGGAGTATCCAGACATCCCAAAGAACTCTCCGTTACCTTGAATGGAGCAGAAGTATGGGCTTGACAATGTGGTGCTTATCCAGGATTCTGCACCATGCCATGGGTCGAAAGCAACACAGACCTTCCTTAGTGAGAAGGTGCCATTTTTTGTGAGAGCCAACATATGTATTTCTTTACTGCCCACAAGGGGCTAAACATAGAGGGGACAAACAAGGACAGACAAAGGGATTAAGTTGATTACATCGACCCCAGTGCGAAACTGATACTTTATTTATTGAGCCCGAAAGGATGAAAGGCAAAGTCGGCCTCAGTGGAATTTGAACTCAGAACATAATGACACACGAAATACCACTAAGCATTTTGCCTGGCACGCTAACATTTCTGCCAGCTTGCCAACATATGGTGCAGTAATACCCCAAATCTCAACCTTCTCGATTACTTTTTATGGGGCATACTTCAAACAACGATCAATGCTTCACCACACTCGAGTGACAATAGTTTGAAAACCTGCATTGTGTGCAACACACAATATCAAAAAAAGTAGGTTGCAGCAGCTGCAAAAAATTCTGTTCATGTGTGGAGGCAGAAATTGTCCAAAAGGGCAACCATATTGAGTGATAAATGTTTTTGTTGTAATAAATGTTACACTAAAATTATATCTGTCTACTGCCTTTATTTCAGTATTTATAACCAGTTTTATGCATAGTAAAAATTGTCCTAATTTATCTACAAGATCCTGTATACATACATACATATACACACACACAAACACAGTGTGATGAAGGAAAAGGACAACAGAAAAAGAAACAAATGGGAGAAAGAAATACAAAAGGCCTTACTTGTTGACCTCGGTGAAATGAGCAGTCACTCTCACGAAATAAATATGTCTTGTCTCTCTGCCATCTCTGCTCGAACTGACCACACGTGCTTCCTGCCCATGCATGCCCTCTTCCTGTGTCACAGGCCCCTGCAGTTCTTACTTCCGTCTACCTCATCTGCAATCCCCTCCACCAACACCACATAGCTCCATCACAGCCCATAACACCACAATACATAAATAAATATATATATAACTGTGCACACATAGTTTACACTGGGTTCAATATAAGGAATTTCAATCTAATCTTTTTCTACATATCGAGTAAGGTCATTTTTCTGAAAGTAGTACAGTTTAGAAGTTTAGTCTGAAGTTCTTGATTCTAGGTTTTGCTTCCACACCTGGAATTTCTTCCCAAATGCAACAAATTCACCTATAAGAACGAAGTCATTTGAATGCAGGAGTTATAATAGAGAGCTAGTCAAACCCTTCTGTTATGGCCCAAAGGACTAAGATAAATTCAAGGGGACTGCAAACTGAAACTTGATGGATCCCTATCGACACACTAAATATATTACTGTTAAGGCCTGGAAGACTATGATACTTAGCAGAGGACTGCTAACTCTCACATTGGTGACTGCACCTTTGCACCTGGCTTGTATAGCCATCACAAGCCATTTGTCAGTGACTAACTTTGTCAGCAACTACCACATCCCAGAGCAAAGCACCTAGTCAAAAACCTTTATCAGGTTTATGAATCTTTTCTACTTTCTGCCATAGGCACAAAGCCTGAAATTTTGGGGAAGAGGACAAGTCAGTTATATTGACTCAAGTACTTGATTGGCACTTATTTTATTGAAGCTGAAAGGATGAAAGGCAAAGTGGATCTCACTGGAATTTGAACTCAGAATGCATGAGACAAGAGAAATACCACAAAGCATTGTTTCCAAAGTTCACCATCTTTTACAGATCTATGAATGCTAGGTAGAATGGTTCACTTTTAACAAAGTATTTCTCTTGCAGTCATCTCACTAGGAAGGTAACATAAGTAATACTTCTTTCTAACACAAAGTCAAACTGTATTTCATCATCATCATCATCATCATTGTTTAACGTCTACTTTCCATGGTTTGCATGGGTTGGACGAATGACTGAGGGCTGGCGAACCAGATGGCTGCACCAGGCTCCAATCTTGATCTGGTAGAGTTTCTACAGCTGGATGCCCTTCCTAACGTCAACCACTCCGAGAGTCTAGTGGGTGCTTTTTACGTGTCACCGGCACGGGGGCCAGTCAGGCGGTATTGGCAATGACCTTGCTTGAATCTTTTTACACATGCCACCAGCACAGGTGCCAGTAAGATGACGCTGGTAACAATCGCACTCGAATGGTGCCCTTTTATGTGTCACCGGCACAGAAGCAAGTTAGCCGCTCTGGCAACGATCATGCTCGGACGGTGCTCTTGGCACCCTACTAGCATGGGCACAAGTGCCAGTAAGGCAACGCTGGTAATAATAATAACACTCAGGGGTTTCATTCCATTCACTGAAAACAGAATAATCATAAAACACACACACAAATAAATTGAAATAAGTAAAAAAAAGCCATTTCATTTAGGTTAATTGTAAACTTAATCAACTGAGATAAGATTTAGTCTGAAATTTTCAGAACGTAGCCCAACAATTTCATGCCTCTGTAATTTCCTCATTGCAAAGCATTCCATTTGTGCTTGTAGCAGCGTATAATGATGTTGCTATGGCAATCATTAGGTCTGACACCTTCATGCAATACTTGATTGACTATGCAAGTGACAAGGGAATACCATATCCGAGCATGATCATTGCCAGAGCAGCTATCTGGCCTCCATGCCGGTGGCACGTAAAAGACACCATTTGAACGTGATCATTACCAACGTTGTCTTACTGGCACCTGATGATGATGATGATGATTTATATATTACACAAAAATTATTTATCATGGAAAAATAGTAAGGCATATAGTGCATGCGTTGCATACTTAGACCCTTCGCCCCTGATATAAATATATATATATATAGATTAAAGACAGGTATTCTCAGTATAGAATACACTTTGCAGTGCTCAAGAGATTTGAACTTGAGCAGGTAGAGGAGTCACGTAAAAAGCACCAACCGATCGTGGCCGTTACCAGCCTTGCCTGGCCCCTGTGCTGGTGGCACATAAAAAGCACCCACTACACTCATGGAGTGGTTGGTGTTAGGAAGGGCATCCAGCTGTAGAAACACCAGCATGGAAAACGGACGTTAAACGATGATGATGATGATTAAATACAAAAAAATATACAAATGTATACATATAAAATAAGTCTGACTTACAAAGAATGGAAATGATATGAAGAATTAGGGGGTTGAGTAGGAGTTTTACGAGTCCAACAGCTGTTTCGGGGGGGGGGGTGCTTGGTGATCCCAAATAATGCATGTAACTTGATTCCATCATTGGATACCACCAGACTCTGTCTTCAGAGAAGAATTTTACATTTGACATGTTGACACAATGGAGATTAAAGATTATATACAATATATATAAGGAGGTTGTTCTTTCTTAGGCATCATCATCATCATTTAACGTCCGCTTTCCATGCTAGCATGGGTTGGATGATTTTGACTGAGAGCTGGCGAACCAGACAGCTGTACCAGGCTCCAATCTTGATCTGGCAGAGTTTCTACAGCTGGATGCCCTTCCTAACGCCAACGACTCTGAGAGTGTAGTGGGTGCTTTTACATGCCACCAGCACGAGGGCCAGTCAGGCAGTACTGACAACAGCCACGCCCAAATGGTGTTTTTTTTTACGTGCCACCTGCATACCGGCACAAGTGCCAGTAAGGCAATGCTGGTAACGATCATACTCGAATGGTGGTTTTTATGTGCCACCAGCATGAATGCCAGTATGCGCTCTGGTAACGATCACACTCGGATGGTCCTCTTAGTGCTCCACCAGCATGGATGCCAGTCATCGAATTTGATTTTGATTTCACTTGCCTCAACAGGTTTTTGCAAGCAGTGTCCAATGAAGGGAAGGTATGCATAAGTGGGCTGGTTACACCCCTGGCATAGGCCACAAGGTTATGGCCTCACTTGGCTTGCCGGGTCTTCTCAAGCACAGCATATTTCCAAAAGTCTCGGTCGCTAGTCATTGCCTCGGTGAAGCCTAATGTTCGAAGGTCATATATATTTATATACAAGTCTGTGTGGAAAGAGGTTGTTCTTTCTTAGGGATATTTATCCAAGCATACACTGGTTTAACTGTATATCAATTAACAGTATAAGAAATCCCACATGTGCACATGTACTAGTTCTTCTTCGATATTAGTACCTTACACTTTTGAAATTCCAGTTGTCGCTGTAGATGTTTTCATCTTTTCGATAGAGGAGAAAGATTTTAACAATACAAAGAATGCAAACACAGAATAACCAATATATTTATTATAACAGTCATTTCATGTTGCCAACACGTTTTGGTTCATCACTTAAATCCATATTTATGCAACTAAATTGCATTATGAATTTGAAAAGCAAAAACATTGATCATGGCAATAATTGACTGTTATCAAGGTAAAAATTAACTGTTTTTTCTTCTTTTTTTTAAATAACAGCAAATTTTTACCTTGACACCTGGCAGGACAAGTGAGACCATAACCCGTGGCCTTTACCTGGGATGTAGCCAGTCCACTTATGTATACCTTTCCTTCTTGGGACACAAAATTCTGCTTGCGAAGACCTGCTGAGGCAAGTGAAATCGAAATCGATCAAAAAATCAATGGAAATTGTAGTTGTGATACCAGTGCCAGTGGCATGTGAAAAGAACCGTCTGAACATGGCCGTTGCCAGCGCCGCCTTGACTGGCCTCCGTACCAGTGGCACGTAAAAAGCACCAACCGATCGTGGCCGTTGCCAGCGTCCTCTGGCACCTGTGCCGGTGGCATGTAAAAAGCACCCACTACACTCACGGAGTGGTTGGCATTAGGAAGAGCATCCAGCTGTAGAAACACTGCCAGATCAGACTGGAGCCTGGTGCAGCCTCCTGGTTTCCCAGACCCTGGTCGAACCGTCCAACCCATGCTAGCATGGAAAACGGACGTTAAACGATGATGATAAGTCAAATTTTGCTTTTTCAAATTCATAATGCAACTTAATTACATAAATATGGATTTAAGTGATAAACCAAAACACACACAACTTGAATTGACTATTGTAATAAATATATTATTATTCTGTGTATGCATTCTCCATTTTCTTTGTATTGTTATATATATATACATATATATATCATGTATATATGTATGAAGGTATGATGCTTGTATGCAGGCATGGCTGTATGGTTAAAAAGCTTGCATTCTACCTGTGGTGTTATGGGCTGTGATGAAGCTATGTGGTGTTAGTGGGGGAGATTGCAGATGAGGTGGATGGAAGTAAGGACAGCAGGGGCCTGTGACACAGCCACAGGGCATGCGTGGGAAGGAAGCATGTGTGGCCAGTTCGAGCAGAGACGGCAGCGAGACAAGACGTGTTTAATTTGTGAGAGTGACTGCTCATTCCGCCGAGGTCAACAAGTAAGGCCTTTTGTATTTCTTTCTCCCATTTGTTTCTTTTTCTGTTGTCCTTTTCCTCCATCACACTACACTACCCATGTGGCGTCAGCTTTTTGCTGGTGTTGCGTAACTAGCACCTGTGCTGGTGGCACATAAAAAGTACCTTTCAGCCATTGGACCTCATGGAGGCAATAACAAACGAATGAGACATTTGGTAATATGTTGTGCTTGAAAAAGACCCATGAAGCCAAGTGAAACCGTTGTTGTGATAGATACTGGTGTCACACAACTGGCAGCCTCGCTGGTAGCATGTAAAAGCATCCATTACACCCTTGGAGTGGTTGGCATTAGGAAGGCTATCTAGCCATAGAAACCACACCAAATCAGACTGGAGTCTGGTGCAGCCAATCAGCTTACCAGCCCTGCTCAAAGCATCCAACCTATGCTATCATGAACAACAGATGCTAAATGATGATCAAGGTGGCGAGCTGGCAGAAACATTAGCATGCCGAGCAAAATGCGTAGCCGTATTTCGTCTGCCGTTATGTTCTGAGTTTAAACTCCGCCGAGGTTGACTTTGCCTTTCATCCTTTTGGGATCGATTAAATAAGTACCAGTTACGCACTAGGGTCGATGTAATCAACTCAATCCGTTTGTCTGTCCTCTCTGTGTGTAGCCCCTTGTGGGTAGTAAGGAAATAGGCATTTTGACTGCCTCTGAGTTCAAGTTCCGCCAAGGTTGACTTTGCTTTTAAGAAGAAGGGTATTTTGTCTGTCGTTATGTTCTGAGTTTAAATTCCGCCGAGGTCGATTTGGCCTTTCATCCTTTCGGGGTCGATAAATAAAGTACCAGTTTCGCACTGGGGTCGATGCAATCAACTTAATCCCTTTGTCTGTCCTTGTTTGTCCCCTCTATGTTTAGCCCCTTGTGGGTAGTAAAGAAATAGATGATGATGATTTCAAAGGTATGATTGTTTATTTTTAGATTGACATTGTAGAGTAGTTATAAGAAGCTAAAGATATTCATACGACTGTGCATATGCATGTATATGTTGAATTTTTTTTTGTATTTGCATGAGCAAATTGTAGTAAGAGCTTGCATCTGTAAAAATAATTTGCAAGTATTTTAATTGTAATCATTAATTTAATTATGGATATTTACTTTTACTTATTTAATTGACCACTAGGCTCACTGATTTGGTGCACTGGATGGTAGACCAGCAGTTTCCAATTTAATCTACTTACCCTAGTTATTACCTCCCCTTAACGATAAATATTTCCCTAATTTTCCTACGGAATAAATTTTTCTCCTTTTACTAGTTTTACATTCCTATTTAAAAAACTTTTAGACCATTCTCAACCCCAACAGTCTTATTTCGTAAATGTCCAAATAAGTTTCTTAATATTTACTATTTTAATCTAGTATATACTGTCCTAAGCATTTTCAGGCCTCTTACAACATATACCATTTTCCCATTCATTTATCCATTATCTCAATAGCTTGTCTTTTGTTTTTAAATTTCAACCGACCAATTATATTGAATTATATCGAAGCTGGCAGAAACGTTAGCACGCCGGGCAAAATGCTTAGCGGTATGTCGTTACGTTCTGAGTTCAAATTCTGCCGAGGTCAACTTTGCCTTTCATCCTTTCGGGGTCGATAAATAAAGTACCAGTTTCGCACTAGGGTTATGTAATCGACTTAATCCTTTTGGCTGAGTAGCTCTGTGGTCAATGACTAGACCTTAAGTCTAAAGCCGAAAGATGAAGAATAGTTAAAATGCTAGCCTATTTAAGGGGTTAAGGTGGTTCAAAATGAAGCATCCTAACCGAAGGCCGTGATTGGTTAGCTTTGCATACTGGCACAAAATGAGAGACAGACAGCGCTAAATGCCAACCAATCAGATCAGTGGACACAACAGGGTCAAACTAGCCAAAGATGGTTGTAATCTCAAACGAGATGAGGATATCAGATATGCTACACAACCATACTCAACCTTTCCTTTTTCTTCTCTAAGCTCTTCTTTTTTATTTATTCTTCACTCTGATGAAGCTTTCCGTTTCTAATTAGTCCCTTTCTCTTTGTTTTCTTTCCTCCAACCATGTTTGCTCCGGTTTAGTAGGCAACATTCTCTCCTCTCCAACATGGACTAGTTCCAATAGGGAGATGGATGATACTATGTTACAGTGGAGACTGCTAGGTTTGCCAGTTCCTGCTACAGTTGAGGACAGACAAAAGCAGAAGGTATGGAGCAATCTAAGGCGGAAAGCTGGCAGGAACATTAGCGCGCCAGGTGAAAAGCTCAGCAGCATTTCGTCTGCCGTTACGTTCTGAGTTCAAATTCTGCTGAGGTCGACTTTGGCCTTTCACCCTTTCGGGGTCGATAAATTAAGTACCAGTTATGCACTGGGGTCAATGTAATCGACTTAATTTGTTTGTCCTCTCTGTGTTTAGCCCCTTGTGGATAGTAAAGAAATAGGTGTGGAGCAATCTGCATTCAAGTGCCACTTTCAACTCTCTCTATTAATTTAATAAATTTCCAAGGTGTCGCCTACATTCTGCTGGTGCAAAATTCTCGGGGGAATGGATTGATGTCTTGCCTGTAGCCAACATTCGAGGTCTACTCAATCTAGATGAGTTCCACCTCTCCATCACACTTAGAGTGTACATCTGTAGGGGACTATTTTCTGTTGACCCTTTTCCATAATTGTTTGTGCCCGTGCTAGTAGGGTGCCAAGAGCAACATCCAAGCATGATCGTTGCCAGAGCAGCCAACTGGCTTCTATGCCAGTGGCACATAAAAGGGCACCATTTGAGCATGGTCGTTATCAATGTCGCCTTACTGGCACCTGTGCCGGTGGCATGTGTAAAAAGATTCCAGTGAGGTCATTGCCAGTACCGCCTGACTGGCCCCCATGGAGTGGTTGGCATTAGGAAGGGCATCCAGCTGTAGAAACTCTGCCAGATCAAGATTGGAGCCTGGTGCAGCCATCTGGTTCGCCAGCCCTCAGTCAAAATCGTCCAAACAATGCTAGCATAGAAAGTGGACGTTAAACGATGATGATGATATGTCTTAATGATTATAATTATTTACCTATTAGATATATGTACTGGACTATTTATACAGTTTACTGAGTAACTTTGTATCTGTTGACTAACAAAAATTGTAATAACTAAAATTTGATGAAAGGTTTTAATTTAGTTCACTTTAAACAAGAAGTTTGTATCAAGGAGAGTCTCAAGCAGGTTGGCATCAAAAGATTTAAAGAGTATGTATGATTGTGCTCCATCGTAGTCATAGTCCAGTACTGAGACAAAAGATGGGACTTCTACAAAGATTCATAGAGATTTGCAAAGATTTTTGAAGAGCCATCAAGATCAATGGAAGTGTTGAAAGAAACTTGTGGTGTTATGGGCTATGATGGGGCTATGTGGTGTTGGTAGAGGAGATTGCAGATGAGGTGGATGGAAGTAAGGATTGCAGTGGCCGGTGACACAGGCAGAGTGCATGCGTGAGCAGGAAGCACGTTTGGTCAGTTCAAGCAGAGACGACAGTGAGACAAGACGTGTTTAGTTTGTGAGAGTAACTGCTGATTCCGCTGAGGTCAACAGGTAAGGCCTTTTGTATTTCTTTCTCCTGTTTGCTTCTTTTTCTGTTGTCCTTTTCCTCCATCACACTACAAAACTTTAAGGCAAAAAGTGAGGAAAGCTATCCATAGTAGCACCAGCTGTGAGAAAGCTAAAAGAACCACAACATGGGTGAGTTTTGACTATGGACAGGGTGATACTTTAATACAGGTGTGAGCTGATAGTGCAGCAGCTCAGAATATGCTTTCATCTTGCAAGCTTTTCAAATATTAAAATAATAATATAATAATAAAGAAATTATTGTATACAGTGTTCAGGTACACCACAACTTGTCAAAAGTGCATATAAAGCATATGCAGTAATGTACAAATGCCTGGAAAGTGAACAGTGCATGAGTGAGATACATGCTTGCGTGTGTATGGAGGGGAGAAAATCAGGCGTAGTGTTGGCAAATCTCAGGAAGCATGGAAGTTTTGAAGGATGCAGTGCTCCGACAACTAAATGATGTTGGCAGTTTGTTCCATGCTTCAGTATCTCTTAGCATGAAATGTTTCCAAAAGTCATGGGAGCTGTGCTGTTTTCTGACTTTGTAAACATGTCCATGGGTGTTAGACAGGTGGAGTTTGAAAGGGTGCTCAGAATTATTGTTTGTAAGATGGTTAATAATATTGTCCCCAGATAAGGAAGAAATTTCAAGGTATGTCAACTATTAGTGTATCGTGGAATGGATTTACATTGCATTGTCTCCAAGATCAGACTTGTGAATGTCTTTGCAGGATGGGATTCCAGAATGGACTGAACATGTACCCAGATGATTTGAGAATCCATCAGGTAATGTAACAGGGATAACTGAAATGTTGGTGTAATCTGACGAGATTCAGTAACTGTGTATGGCTTAGTTTTCTAAGTACTTGTAGTTTATGCTGAAATTCTGTGTTCTGAACGAAGGTACTGCTATGAGCAGGTCACAGTGAGATTCACAACAGGTTCATACATCACAGAATCACAGCCAAACAGAGATGGACAGTACATTTAAGTAACCAAAACATTAATGAGGCCTGGTCTCCTGCAGATGATCCTTGGCTTTTGCACACTTCATCATCATCATCGTTTAACGTCCGCTTTCCATACTAGCATGGGTTGGACGATTTTGACTGAGGGCTGGTGAGCCAGATGGCTGCACCAGGCACCAATCTTGATTTGGCAGAGTTTCTACAGCTGGACGCCCTTCCTAACGCCAACCACTCCGAGAGTGTAGTAGGTGCTTTCTACGTGCCACTGGCACGAGGCCAGTCAGGCGGTACTGGCAATGACCTTGCTCGAATCTTTTTACACATGCCACCAGCACGGGTGCCAACACAAGTTTCATACTGCTAAAATTGGTTGCAGATTTTAGGCACAAGGCCAGCAAGCTCAGGGAAGCATAAGTCAATTACACTGACCCCAGTGTTCAACTGATACTTATTTCATCGACCTCAAAAACAAGAAAGGGAAAATCAACCTTGGCAGTATTTGAACTCAGAATGTAAGGACGGTTAAAAAGTCACTAAGCATTTTGCCCAGCATGCTAACAATTTTGTCGGTTTTCCACCTTTTACAACCTCTTTCCACACAGACTTATATCTAAATATATATGACCTTCGAACATTAGGCCTCACTGAGGCAATAACTAGCGACCAAGACTTTTGGAAATATGCTGTGCTTGTGAAGACCTGGCAGCCAAGTGAGACCATAACCTTGTGGCCTATGCCAGGGGTGTAATCAGCCCACTTATGCATACCTTCCCTTCATTGGACACCGCTTGCGAAGACTTGTTGCGGCAAGTGAAATCGAAATCAAATTTGATGACTGGCATCCGTGCTGGTGGAGCACTAAGAGGACCATCCGAGCGTGATCGTTACCAGAGCGCCTAACTGGCATTCATGCTGGTGGCACATAAGAAGCACCATTAACACCTTCAGAATGTTGTTTTCCACAACAATAAACAATATTGAATCTATTTACATGCATGTTAATTATATTCCACTTTTATTCCAATTAAATTTATTCAATAATCCAATGTATAATCAACTGCAAAGTTAAGTTAAAAATTAATAGTAATTGCCTTAGAAAGTTTTGATAAATTAAAACAACTACAAAAAAATCATTAAATTCTCTTGAGAAAAAAAAGGATTCATTAGAGATAAACTTTACTCTTTTTTTTTTGGACGGCGGCGAACTGGATACTCGATAGATTTATGAACTACTACCATCTCTTCAAAATTTAGTTTTGCATATGTATTTGAATCTTTAAAATGTAACATCAAATCTATTTTTGAATGGAAGTTCTTTTCAATGAATTCATTTCCCTCTTCAATTCCCTGAAAGTATAGAGAAGAAATATTACAAAAATTCTTTTAAATTGCAACCCACTCCATTATCTTCTGCAAACAAAATGAGACCTATTCAGTCAAGTACATCAACATCAAAATAAATATCAAATGCAAATTCCAGTTGTGATCCATGTGCCGGTGGCACGTAAAAGGCACCAGCCGAACGTGGCTGATGCCAGCGCTGCCATGACTGGCTTCTGTGCTGGTGGCACGTAAGAAGCACCAACAGATCGTGGCCGCTGCCAGCCTCCCTTGGCACCTGTACCGGTGGCACATAAAAAGCACCCACTACACTCACAGAGTGGTTGGCAATAGGAAGGGCATCCAGCTGTAGAAACACTGCCAGATCAGGCTGGAGCCTGGTGCAGCCTCCTGGCTTCCCAGACCCCGGTTGAACCATCCAACCCATGCTAGCATGGAAAACGGACATTAAACAATGATGATGATGATGATGAAGGTGACAAGTTGGCAAAACTGTTAGCATGCTGGGCAAAATGCTTAGAGGTATTTCTTCTGATTTTGTTTTCAGTTCAAATTCCACTGAGGTAACTTTGCCTTTCATCCTTTCAGAGTTGATAAAATAAGTATCAGTTGAGCACTGAGGTTGATGGAATTGCCTTTACAACCACCACCAAAATTGCTGGCCTAGTGCAAAAATTTGAAACCATGTCGCCTTACTGGCACCTGTGCCGGTGGCATGTGTAAAAAGATTCGAGCAAGGTCATTGCTAGTACCTCCTGACTGGCCACTGTGCCGTGGCACGTAAAAGGGCACCATTCGAGAGTGATCGTTACCAACGTCGCCTTACTAGCACCTGTGCCAGTGACATGTGTAAAAAGATTCGAGCGAGGTCATTACCAGTACCGCTTGACTGGCCCCCGTGCCGGTGGCACGGAAAAAGGGCATCATTTGAGCGTGATCGTTACCAACGTCGCCTTACTGGCATCTGTGCCGTTGGCATGTGTAAAAAGATTCAAACGAGGTCATTGCCAGTACCGCCTGACTGGCCCCTGTTGCGGTGGCACGTAAAAGCACACACTACACTCTCAAAGTGGTTGGCATTAGGAAGGGCATCCAGCAGTAGAAACACTGCCAGATCAAGACTGGAGCCTGGTGCGGCCGTCTGGTTTGCCAGCCCTCAGTCAAAATCGTCCAACCCATGCTAGTATGGAAAGCGGACGTTAAACAATGATGATGATGGAAAGTGCCAGCTGCCCACAGCTTGCAGACTAAGGTGACACTTGTTTATTGATCATACTTCAAGAACCCTATTGAGACATTATTACTTCCACCTTAGCAAAGGGGCAGGTATTGTTTTCCAGTGGTGTTTGTTTGTTTCTCAGTCGACAACATATCTCAAGAACTGCTGGATGGATTCAGATGAAACTTTCAGAGATGTTTGGCCTCATGACTGGCACAAACTGGTTAGATTTTGGGATCAATCCGCTTCTGGACAAGGATTCTGGATTATTTTTCATGGTTTATATTTAAATTTTGATAGCGGTCGGGTTCATTTTTAGTATTCTCATTTATGAGAGCAGTTTACTTATTTCAGATATTCTCATTTTAAAAAACATCTCTGGCTAATCGTTGAGAAGACATGGGTGTTGCCTTGGTGGAGGTTTGTGCTCTCTGAGTGCTCTTGTTGTTGTTATTATATATGGTTTGCCTGCCTTCCTACTTATTAGGACTTTGGTTTTAGCTAGGTTGACTCTAAGGCCCTTCGATTCTAATCCTTGCTTCCACACCTGAAACTTCTCCTCTAGTTCTGATAGTGACTCAGCAATTAGAGCAAGGTCATCAGCATAGAGGAGCTCCCAGGGGCATCCTGTCTGGAATTCCTCCGTTATTGCCTGGAGGACTATGATAAATAGGAGAGGGCTGAGGATTGAACCTTGGTGGACCCCTACCTCTACCCGGAATTCTTCACTGTACTTGTTGGCAACCCTCACCTTACTTACAGCGTCCCTGTACATGGCTCGCACAGCTCTCACTAACAATTCATCTATCCCTAGTTTCCTCATTGACCACCAGATAAAGGATCGGGGGATCCTGTCAAAGGCTTCCTCCATGTCAACGAAAGCCAAGTACAGGGGCTTATCTTTGGCTAGGTATTTCTCCTGCAGCTGTCTTACCAGAAATATGGCATCAGTGGTACTTTTCCCTGGCATGAAACCAAACTGCATCTCATCCAAGCTGACTCTCACTCTAATCAGTTGGGCTATGACCCTCTCCGTAACCTTCATTACCTGATCCAACAGCTTGATACCTCTGTAATTATTTGTATCTAAAGCGTCACTTTTACTTTTGTAGCAGTTGACTATTATGCTGCTACACCAGTCATTGGGTATGACTCCTTTGTGTATCACCTGGTTAACTATACGGGTGACTAGGCTATAACTGACACTGCCAGATATTTTGAGCATCTCTGCAGTAATTCCTGATGGGCCTGTGGCTTTCCCTGTCTTCATACTTCTAATTGCCTTATCTACCAAGGTACTGTCAACTTGGATAGCTGGTCCCTCTGTTGGGTCGACATTCGGCAGACTCTCTTTCTCCCTTTCATTTTCTTTATTCAGCAACATTTAATAGTGGTGTCTCCAGACCTCTCTCTTTGCATCCTCATTTAGCGCAAGTGAACCATCATCCATGCAAACACATTTCTCTCCTACCACATCACGGTTCTCTCTCACACACTGTCTTGCAACACAAAATACCTCAAGTCTTTTGTCCTCACGGTGCAGAACATTGGCAAATTTTTTCTCATTTGCTTCCCCTCTGGCTAAACACACCTGCCTCCTAGCTTCCCTTCTGGCAGTCTGATACACTTCCCTGCTACCATCGTTCTTCCAAGCCAGTTTCTTTTGTCTAATAGCCCTGTCAACAATATTGTTCCACCACCACGTTATTTTGGGTCTTGAGGTGACTTTGCACCAACCACAGATCTGGTCAGTGGCTCTCAGCAGGTTGTCTCTTAAAAACCTCCAGTTTTCTTCTACCCCATGTGAAGCTATATCCCCTTCTATTTCATCAAAGGCTTCAAGTAATATGTCTCTAAATCTCTGTCCATTCGCAGGATCTTTAAGCATCCAGACCCTTCTTCTCCTTACACATACACACATATATAAATTAACCCAATAAATATCTGATTCATAATATTTGTTCTCATGATTGTGTGGTGGTTGCGATAATAATTCTCTCTATGAATGCAGACAGACGTAGAGAGAGAGAGAGGGGGAATCTGAGAGAAAGAGTGAGAGCGCTGGCAAAGGCGGCGGGAGAAAGATAGTTGATGTCACACGTCGTTATAGAGAGAAAGTGAAGGGAGGGGAGGAAAGAGAGAGAGAGAGCTGGAGGAAGACAGGCAGATAAGAGAATGAGAGTAACGAAAAAAGACTTGTCAAAGTGTGGATTTTTTGCCCTAGTAATCACAGCTTTTGAGATAGGGATTTCTAACCTAGCCCACTCATATCCTCACCTCATTTTACATGTCCCTGTAAATTTCGGAGCGAATCCGACGGAGTCTGGTGCCCTTTAACCCGTTCCAATGCCAAAACCAGACAAACTCTTTGCATTTCAGATTTATAGATATTGATAAACATTGATAAGAAAGAGGAATAGAGTGATATCTCTATATATATAAACGGCAAAATGTCTGTCTGTAAGTGTGTCCTTTATACAAATCCACAATTTTTCAGTTAGAGGGCTCGCACTTTCTATGGTCATTCAAAACCGTCCAAGGGTGGTTGTGCACATCTTTACATTTCCCCAGTCACTCCACAAAGCCATTAGAAAATCAATAGAAGTGACTTTTTTGTGAATTTTCTATCCAAAACCCAATCAAAATGCCCGAAACTTGAGACACCAATTGAATGCCAGCTAGCTGTATGTGATTGGTCAGAGATTTGGACAGTACTCGAGTGTATGTGCACACAGCTGTATATGCATGCACTAGCACTATGACCTGGCGTTGCCGAGTCATAGTGCTAGTTACATTATAAAATTCTCTTATCCATTTACTAATTGCATTGTGGCTACACTTGAACATTACCTTCAAGGAATAGTTGGTTACATCGACATCAATTTCTTACCACCAGTACTTGCCACAAACAATTTGAAGTTAAAAGAAACAACGAAATTCCATAATATAGTCAATGCTATACTGATTCCTCTAACCTACCATGGTTCTGTTAAATATAAAAATATTATTTACTGATTTACTCATTTCACTCCAAGTTTCAGGCTCAGCTCTCCAGTACCATACCCAATTCATGTTGGGAGATGCTTGCTTTCTCTCTATCTTCAAGGGTTCACCATCAAGATTGGAAGCAAGCATTTTCTCAAAATCAACCTCAGATATATCACTACAAAAAGAAAAACAGAACACTATTTTAGACCATAGTTGACACTATATAAAATATGTAGTAGTATGGTTGACAAAATCAAATTTTAAATTTTAACAAATCTTATAAACCAGTCTCTGCCAAAGGCTTTTGAAACACAATAGATTTATCAAAACCTAACATCATAAATAGGTTCCTAAACTCAACAAACTCCATTCATGCAAAGAAATAATTAAAATAGCCAGCAAGCTTCAATGGAACCCTGCTATTAATAGAATATATATTATTGATATCATTGACATCATTTTAAGATCCATTTTTTCCATGCTTGCATGGATCACATGGAATTCATTGAGATTTTCTAAAGCTGAATGTTTTTCCTGTCACCAAACATTCACCTGTTTTCAAGGAAGATAATAATACTCTTATCTATTGAACAAAGAAACAGCCCAGACATAGATATGAGTCTCTGTTTAAAAAGGTAGTCATCATTATTGTACAACCATGGTCGCGACAATGGAATTTACTATGTTATGTCAGACCTCACAGTCCATCATAGCATTACGGAGGTCCTATTGCTGGATGCCTGTATCCCTGGAGATTACATCAGGGTAGGAGAGTGTGCGCCCTCTGGTATCGCGAGCAGATGGTTTCCAGAGAAGAAGAGTAGAAATTACCTCGTTTTCAGCTCTACAACAATGTCCAGCAAACTGGACTCTTCTACCTTTAACAAGAGATGATACAGGTGGTAATTTCCCATATATTTTGTACTTTGGTTGGATGACGCTTCAACGAGAGATTTTCAGCTCTCATAAGGAGGCGAGTGTAAGTTCCATCCAACTGCCTCTTAAGCTTCTTTGATAACGTCCAGGTTTCTGAGCCATCTAGTAGAATTGGTTCAACTGTGGCTTTGAAGATTTTAAGTTCGAAATCTCTACTTAGATTTGATGACCAGATATTATGCATATCATTACAGGCTGACCAGGCCATACCCTTTCTAGTTAGAAAATCTTGAAAATGACATGTTATACTACAAAGCTAGTATAACATGTCAGGACATATCAAGAAGCACAGACATGCTTTTGTGGTTGACTGTAAGCACATGAGAATATTTGTATTTGAGAGCAAGGTTGTTATATTTGCAGGCACAGAAACATAAAGACAAGGAGAAATCAAACATACACACACACACTGGCTTCTCTAGTTTCTGTCTATCAATTTTACTCACGTGGTATTAGTGAATTTGCAGCTTTGCAAAGACCTGTTGGGGCAAGTGAAATCGAAATCGAAATTGAACCAAAACCTATGACTGGCACCTGGCCGATGCCAGTGCCGCTGGACTGACTCCTGTGCAGGTGGCAAGTAAAGAAACACCGTTTCGACCCTGTGCTTGAGGAGACCTATTGAGTCAAGTACATCAACATCAAAAATCAATGGAAATTGTTGTTGTGATCCCTGTGCCAGCTGCACGTAAAAAGCACCATCCGAATATGGCCGATGCCAGCGCGGCCTTGACTGGCTTCTGTGCTGGTGACACCAGCGTCGCCTGGCACGTAAAAAGCACCCACTACACTCACGGAGTGGTTGGCGTTAGGAAGGGCATCCAGGTGTAGATCAGACTGGAGCCTGGTGCAGCCTTCTGGCTTCCCAGACTCCAGTCGAACCGTCCAACCCATGCTAGCACGGAAAACGGACATTAAACGACGATGATGATGATGATAGCATGGAAGGTTAGCCAACATTCATGAAAGTCGGAGTGAATTCCTGACTATGCAAATAACACTTCTTGAGGTATACCTTTTAATATTACTGATGTCATGAAAGAAAGATATCCGATTTCTTTACTACCCACAAGGGGCTAAATACAGAGAGGACAAACAAACGGATTAAGTCGATTATATCGACCCCAGTGCGTAACTGGTACTTATTTAATCGACCCTGAAAGGATGGAAGGGAAAGTCGACCTTGTGGAATTTGAACTCAGAACATAACAGCAGATGAAATAATTATCTCTTTACTACCCACAAGGGGCTAAACACAGAGAGGACAAACAAGGACAAATGGATTAAGTCGATTATATCAACCCCAGTGCATAACTGGTACTTATTTAATTGACTCCGAAAGGATGAAAGGCATAGTCGACCTTGGGGGAATTTGAACTCAGAACGTAGCAGCAGACGAAATACGGCTACGCATTTCGCTCAGCGTGCTAACGTTTCTGCCAGCTCGCCACCATGAAAGAAAGATATCCATTCTGCATATAGAATGAGACATGTAGGTATAGCTGTTTGGATGCTGCTGATTTGGCATGGGTGAATAGATGTTCAGCTGCTTTTGGCGACTGTATATTTTGATGCTAGAGGCATGTGTATGCAGAAATATACACAAAGAGAGACATTATACATACATACTAACATAACTCGTTGCTCGCAATTATAAACAGAGTGAGAGAGAGATTTTGAGGAATGAAGGTAGAGAGAGTCAGAGAAACGTTTGTTGACAAATAAGTCAAATGGTAGTATCAAAAGGGTTGTACCAAAACATTTTAGACCCTTCTAAATAGTGTGATCATGCAAGGAAACATTGAATATTATCATTACTGTTCAGGATTGGTGGAATCAGAGAGTCAAAGGAAATGTCTTGTAATGTTTGTTCTGGCTCTTTACATTCTGAGGCTGTACTCCACTGTAGTCAACTTTGCCGTTCATCCTTCCAAAGTTGATAAAATAAAAGTATCACTGATGTATTGGAGTCAATGGTATTGACTATTCCCTCTCCTTTCAAAATTGCTGGCCTTGTGCCTTAATCAGAAAGCATTATAATAAAAATAATAATAATGAAATTTTATTGTATACAGTGCTCAGGTGCACCACAACTTGTCAAAAGTGCGTATAAAGCATATGCAGTAGTGTACAAATGTCTGGAAAGAGAACAGTGTATGAGTCAGATACATGCTTGCGTGTGTATGGAGGGGAGAAAATCAGGTGTAGTGTTGGTGAATCTCAGAAAGCATGGAAGTTTTGAAGGATGCAGTGCTCCGACAACTACCAACTGATGCCGGCAGTTTGTTCCATGCTTCAGCAACTCTTAGTGTGAAAACATGTTTCCGAAAGTCATGGGAGCTATGCTGTTTTCTGACTTTGTAAACATGTCAACGGGTGTTAGACAGATGGAGTTTGAAAAGGTGCTCAGAGTTATTGTTTGTAAGATGGTTAATAATTTTATGGTTGCACGTCGCTGAACGGCTTTCAGACGATTAATATCCTGGGCAAGATAGGGGTTCCAGACCGGTGATGCCACACCATAGCTATATAAAGCCGCAGATAGATAGTCGGAGAGCGGCTTACAAAGGACTTGGTGGGTGATGCCAAGACACCCTCAGCCTTCTTGGCGATTTTAGTAATGTGTCTTGTCCAACGCAAATCGCTGTCAACAATAATGCCCAGAGGAGAGATAGAAACAAGCACTGAAGCAAAGTTAGACCCCACAAACTGTGTGGGCAAAGCTGCCTAGTCACAGGACTCTGGATAGAGTGTGAGATTGACCAAGCACTCAAGTTCCCTGAAGATTAGGTTGTCAAAGCATTGGAGAGATGATGAGAATCTTTAAGAGAAACTCTCAGAAAATACAGAAAAACTCATGAATAGACAAGTAATTCATCATCATCATCATTTAACGTCTGCTTTCCATGCTAGCATGGGTTGGACGATTTTGACTGAGGACTGGCGAACCAGATGACTGCACCAGGCTCCAACCTTGATCTGGCAGAGTTTCTACAGCTGGATGCCCTTCCTAACGCCAACCACTCCGAGAGTGTAGTGGGTGCTTTTTATGTGCCACTGGTACAGGGCCAGTCAGGCGGTACTGGCAATAACCTCGCTTGAATCTTTTTACACATGCCAGTAAGGCAATGCTGGTAAAGATCATGCTCAAATGGTGCCCTTCTTTGTGCCACTGGCATGGAAGCCGGTTAGCCGCTAAAACAATCTTGGTGGGTCTCAATTGCTCAAGGCTAGCTATCTTTGACCAAAAGATGGACTCAAAAGTTCAATCAATCATTTGGGATCCAAGGGAGCACCATGTTGATGAGGGAGGGAACATGATAGAGGCCAAAGTAAATTATTGGGTATTGTAATGGGCTAAATAAATAATTGTGCCCTGTAGTGAGCTAAACAAATGATTGGTACATGTAGTGGGTAAAGTAAAATGTTGGGCCAGAGCTTGCATTTGGTACTGTTGACATTAAGGCCCATATGACCGAGTTCCTCAATCATGGTCCTTACAGTTACAAGGGTCTCATCAAGAGCCCCACCCCCAAGCAAGCATCTTCGAGATACCAGACCTTCAAGTCCAGGTCAGCTTCCCTCTTGGTAGCATCATCAATACTCAGTATAAATAGAGCAGGTCACTCGGTTGGACTCCAGAGGATGAGATGGTCAATAAAGGAGTGTAGGAGGGTTCCCTGATAGGCTTGCCAAGCAAAGTGGAAGGAACTGTGGAGCATTCTCCTTTACTACATGAAGGATGACATTCTGACTGATGGAATTGAAGGCATTCCTGATATCTAGTTTGAGGATGACCTTTGGAGTCTCAGAAGGTAAGTTGGTGAAAAGCTCTCATGGCATGAGCATCAACCTAGCTTTGTACCCACCCCTCACTGAATAGGGGAAAATACAGCGGATAGGTAGTTTGAAACCGACCCCATTATCATCATCATCATCGTTTAAACGTCCGTTTTCCATACTAGTATGGGTTGGACGGTTCGACCGGGGTCTGGGAAGCCAGAAGGCTGCACCAGGCTCCAGTCTGATCTGGCAGAGTTTCTACAGCTGGATGCCCTTCCTAACGCCAACCACTCCGTGAGTGTAGTGGGTGCTTTTTACGTGCCACTGGCACAGGTGCCAGGCGGGGCTGGCAACGGCCACAATTGGTTGGTGCTTTTTACGTGCCACCGGCACGGAGGCCTGTCGAGGTGGCGCTGGCAACGGCCACGTTCGGATGGTGCTTTTACATGCCACCGGCACTGGTATTACAACTGCAATTTCCAATGACTTTTTGATCGATTTCGATTTCTTTTTTTAAAATCAGTTTAAAATACTGACAGTCCGAATTTTTGGTTTAAATCTCAGCAATGGACCGTTAAATGTGTTTATGGGGAGAAAAATATTGAAACACATCAATACGTGTAACAAAGAAACGCGGAAGGTGTCAGGTGGTCGTGGATGTACTTAAAAATAACAGCTCAATAGACCTTAAATCACACACTTTTTTTTTCTTCATAATTGTATGAATTCCAGTGAGTAGATTTTTTTAACCCATGCTAGCATGGAAAGCGGACGCTAAACGATGATGATGACTGAGAGAGAGAAAGATAGCGTAAATTTTATTTATTTACTTTTTCTCGCTTCTTTTTTTTTAGTGTGTGTTTGACTGAGAGAGAGACATCACACCCTCTCTCTCTTTCTCATTTAATCACTCTCTCTCTCTTTCTCAATCAATCACTCTCTCAAAAAAGATGCGAGGAAAAATAAAATTTTAAAATGTACGCTGTCACTCTCTCCCTCACACACAAACACATACCTTCACTCTCTCCCTCCCTCACACACACATCAACACATACCTTCTCTCTCTCGCTCTGTCTTACATACACACACACATACCTTCTCTCTCTCTCCCTCACACACACAAATACCTTCTCTCTCTCTCTCACACACACACACACACTTTCTATTTCGCACTCCACCATCAACATATACAGACTTTTCCCCGTCATTTTCTCTCACTTTCACTTTATGCTGACATCAAACGAAATGCACAATTCCAGTTCAAAAACAAATAAAGATTTCTTACTCAAAAATAAATAAAGAATTTACCCAACGCCATACCTTAACAGCTGATAGAGATCATTGACAACTCTGACTCAAAACGAAGGCTAGCCAAAGTTATGACGGGTGGAGGTTCAACGAAAACCAGCTTACTAACCTGTTTAAAAAGACTTTCAGGACGGGGTATTTGGGTAATTTCCAAAGATCCCTGACCTGGCAGTGTTATAGGAATGCTTTACCTGTTCGCGAGAAGTTATCACGGCATGGCATGTCAGTGCCACCGATATGTCCAAGATGCGGGCTGGACGATGAAACCGTCCAGCACGCTTTTCTTACATTGTCGGCAGCCGTCAGGCTTGATAAGTTACGCAGAACACGTGTTATCGCATCTGGGACGAGTACAGCTGTCGGCTGAGTCTATGATTAAGATGATACCGCCAACTGGATTCTCGAAGGAAGATGAGGCATGTTTTTACTGCACGGTAGCAGAAGTGAAAGAATGCGTGTGGCATACAAGAATGGAAGGAGCCGCAACAGGATCTTTTGTCTCAGGCCTCGGCTTGCTCGCTTACTTCAGATATCATCTAAAGAGCAAGATGGGGCTGGAAAAGAAGACCTTACCACGAGGAGTGTATGAAAAAAGATGGAAGAAGTAGCGAAAAAGGTGGGTGTCAGAAACCCAGTTTGATCAAGGAAAGCTGCGGGGCCTTATACGCTGCTGGAGTAAAAAAAATATATCTGTAATTTTCAATGTAACTTAATGTAAATAAATTTAGTTAATGTAAAGGACAATTTAAATCAAGTTTTGTTTATAATGCATAATTCATATATTTTGAAAATTTTTAAACGAACCACTTAACTGTTTTTTGTATGTCCTGTATTGTTCTATGCTGTGATTTTATAATCGTAATGAAGATTCATACTTAAACTAGAAGTCCGCCTGTTTTCGTAAACGATTAGGACGGAAGAGGCATGCTTTGAAGACGCTTTGGCGGGCTTTTAACTGGTATAATCTACCAGGTTGAACGACGGCATCTTAATTGGTTCTGGGTTTTCTTTCAAACAACACTAGTTTATTCAACAGGTCGATAACTAGGGTTTGATGTGTAGCATGTCTGATATCCTCACTGTTTGAGAGACACAATAAGAATGATCTCGTTTGAGATTACAACGATCTTTGGCTAGTTTCACCCTGTTATGTCCACTACTCTGATTGGTTGGCATTTGGCATGGTTTATCTCTCTACTTACTTCGCGTCACTGTGTAAAGCCAACCAATCAGAATAGTGGACACAACAGGGTGAAACTAGCCAAAAATGGTTGTAATCTCAAACGAAAACATTCTTATTGTGTCTTTCAAACAGTGAGGATATCAGATATGCTAAAGATATATGCAACATGAGGCGGAAGTAATGAATACGTACACCACCCGTTTTCGGCATAAAAACCCTCGAAAAGATCCAAATTTCCAAAGACAGAAAATATTTAGACACAAACGTGTGTCTCAGAAAGACATTCTCAAACACAAACGCATGCTACCACACTGAATTACAGAGCGGATTCATGAAAAAAGATCAAATTTTCACACAGTAATCAATGATATGCTGTTAAAATTGTCGATTGTCTTCAAAACAAATATTTTAAAGCTTCACAAACGTAGATTACACATCTAGTTTTACACCAATTACACTATTTTTTAATTTTTTTCCGGCCCGGGTCAAACACTATAGTTTAAAGGCCATGGACTGAAGATGTGGATTTTCCGGGGCCTCTCCCCCACCACCCCCTTTCGCGAGTGCGCATTTTTTTTTTTACATATATTACACTATTTTTTTTTCCGGCTCGGGTCAAACGCTTTAGTTTGACCCTAATTTCTGATACTGTTGTATAGGGTTAATTTTGAAGTGGTGAACTAGAAAAGAAAGTAAATGTATACAAACTTGTATTGCGGATTCAAAGTGGCGGTCTTTATGTTCGGGTCAGCGTATTGCTTCTCTATTTGTTCGTTGACCACTTCTGGGAAGTTAAGCCATTGTTTTACATAGTAGCACCACATATAAGGATGTTTAGAGTGAATAAACTTACAATTTGGACGTGAACAGTTCCCCTTTAAGAAGTAACGACAAAATTCAGACGTTTTGGGTTTAGGCTTGGACTTTGATGGCACAGAAGACGGGGCTTGTACTTCAAATTTCAATTCGGTGACATTTCTTATCAAATCAATTATTGATTCATCCTCTAAATTTGTATCGAATCCAAATTTCTCCAAAACGGTCGTCACTTGTTCGTCAATATCGTGATTTTTATTACAATTTCTCCCTCGACACTTGAAATCTACAAACTTTTTACAAATGTGAATGCAGTGACAGTCCACAGATTTTCGACATCCATCATCATTGTTGTGATAATTACACAACATAGGTGTGGTTTCCGATGTACGATTACAGCGAATTTGTAATAAACCTCGTACTTCCTCAAGACTTAATTTACTAAGTCCATGTTCTTTTAATATTTTCCTGTTATGTTGGCTCTCAAAGTTGTGACCAAATATACAATCCTTACTGCGCTTGCAGTTATTACTTAACAGATAAAACTTACAAAGGTGCAATGATGTACAATTGTTATCGTGGGTTTCTGGGCGGCCACAAATTTGCAGAGAAGTTTTAGGGTAAATAATATTGCCCTGTTGGTGGAAGCGATCTGAAGTATTAATTACATGCTTGACGTGTGATAAATTCAAATGCAGATCGTTGCTGCTGTGAGATAATTTATCAACAATACAATGTATGTTCTGGCCGTTGGATCCTTCTCTACATAGAAATTTGAAAATAGGCAACGTAAGATCACGAGATGCACACGCCATCTTCACTTTAGCGCAATTAAAATGAAAGTATTATTTAGCGATGACGCAAATAAAGTGATAGGAAAAGAATGTCAGACAAAAATAACGTTGTTTTGACTAAGAAAACAGGGTGCAATAAAAATCTCAATTTTGGTTAGAAAAGGAAGTAACACACACACAAAAAAAAAGCAAAACATTTTTTGGATCTTTTCACTATGACCGGCAGGTTTTTAAAATAATTTCTTTGTAACTAAACATTTTAAAACTTCGTATACTAGTAGAATGTGTTACATAAAAGATCTTTCTCTCTTGGCTTTCTTGAGAAAATTCTGTAGTTTGTGAGCTATTTGTTGTTAAATTTCTTGCATTTCGGCAATTTCAATCAATCAATGACGTCTATTGAGGTGAATACAATTTTTAAAAATCTGCCGGTCAAAGTGAAAAGATCCCATTTTTTCTTTCGAGAGTTAATGATGTAAAAGAGTTGACAATACTTTCAGAATGCAAGAGGACTAATGGTTCAACTAATGAGTTTTTCAGACGATGTAGAACTTGCTACCATTATACACTAGGAAGATATTTTAACTTTTTTTTTTGTTTTATGTGTGCATGGTAGTCTCATTTTCATAAACTGTGTTCAGCAGTCCATGCTATGTAGATGCAAATCCCAGTGATTTGTGGGATAAAAGCATGTGTATTGTAGGAAGAAAACATTGAAAATAGCTTAGACTTATTTAATTAAAAACTACATAAAAAATAATGCTAATTATGTTGTTAAAAAAGAGTTTCAAAAAAGTAACTCTCAGAAAACAGATGATAATTTGAAAGTCTCCATAATATCCTATAACCATAGATTTAGAATTGTGATTGCTGTGCCGGTAGCACGTAAAAAGCACCATCCAAACATGGCCGATGCCAGCGCCGCCTTGACTGGTTTCCGTGCCGGTGACACGTAAAAAGCACCAACTGATCGTAGCCGCTGCCAGCCTCCCCTGGCACGTAAAAAGCACCTACTACACTCACGGAGTGGTTGGCGTTAGGAAGGGCATCAAGCTGTAGAAACACTGCCAGATCAGACTGGTGCAGCCTCCTGGCTTCCCAGACCTCGGTTGAACCGTCCAACCCATGCTAACATGGAAAGCGGACATTAAACAATGATGATGATGATGAAGCATGGATCATGACACTGATACATCTGCAGCATATGAAAGATACCAGTAACTATCTTGCCCCATGAAACCAACAACATAATTAGGATAGCTAATGAACTTGAGGAAGGGTATGAAATAAGAACTGATAGAGATCTTTCCCCAAGGAGCATTGGTGAAATCTATTGATGGTCACTAAACTCTGCTTGCGAAGACCTGTTGAGGCAAGTGAAATCAAAATCAAATTCGATGACTGGCATCCGTGCTAGCAGGGTGCAAAGAGTACCATACGAGTGTGATCATTTGACAGAGTGGCTAACCAGCTTCTGTGCCAGTGGCATGTAAAAGGCACCATTCGACTGTGATCGTTACCAGTGTCACCTTACTGGCACTTAAGCCTCGTGCTAGTAGGGTGCCAAGAGCACCTTCCGAGCGTGAACTGGCTTCCATGCCAGTGGCACATAAAAGGGCACCATTCGAGCGTGATTGTTACCAACGTTGCCTTACTGGTACCTGTGCCAGTGGCATGTATAAAAAGATTTGAGCAAGGTCATTGCCAGTACCGCCTGACTGGCCCCCGTGCCGGTGGCATGTAAAATGCACCCACTACACTCTCGGAGTGGTTGGCATTAGGAAGGACATCCAGCTGTAGAAACTCTGCCGAATCAAGATTGGAGCCTGGTGCAGCCATCTGGTTCGTAAGCCCTCAGTCAAAATCGTCCAACTCATGCTAGCATGGAAAGTGGACGTTAAACGATGATGATGAATGAATGAACTTGAGGAAGGGTATGAAATAAGAGCTGATACAGATCTTTCCCCAAGGAGCATTGGTGAAATCTATTGAAAAAAAAATGAAGCAGCTCACTGAGAAGATAGTATGCGGGTACTTGGCACATAAAACACAAACTGGAAAGAAACCTAGATAGAATTTAGATGAAACTTCTGAGAGTAGTACTTAGCATCAAATGGCATCCCCATACAACACACCAATATGCTCTTAAATATGGTTTCTGATTACAAATATCTTGGGTCATACATATCATCATCTGAAAAAGATTTTCTAACTAGAAAGGCCTGGTCGGCCTGTAATGATATGCATAATATCTGGTCATCAAATCTAAGTAGAGATTTCGAACTTAAAATCTTCAAAGCTACAGTCGAACCAATTCTACTATATGGCTCAGAAACCTGGACGTTATCAAAGAAGCTTGAGAGGCGGTTGGATGGAACTTACACTCGCCTCCTTATAACAGCTCAAAATCTCTCGTGGAAGCGTCATCCAACCAAAGTACAAATATATGGGAAATTACCACCTGTATCATCTCTTGTGAAGGGTAGAAGAGTCCAGTTTGCTGGACATTGTTGTAGAGCTGAAAACGAGGTAATTTCTACTCTTCTCCTCTGGAAGCCATCTGCTCACGATACCAGAGGGCACACACTCTCCTACTCTGATACAGGCATCCAGCAACAGGATCTCTGTAATACTATGATGGACCGTGAGGTCTGGTGCAACATAGTAAATTCCATTGTCGCGACCATGGTCGAACAATGATGATGATCTTTATGATAAATCTTTGAAGAGTTACCACCACTATGAAGGCAAAAAGACTGGGATTTTGTGGATACCGCTTTTGTAGCATGGATGAAATAGTGAGTCAAGTCCTGATATGGAAAACAAAACATGAACAGCAACCAAGAAGTTATTCAACAAATTTGCGGCGGGCTAGCAGAAACGTTAGTGCGCCGGGCAAAATGCTTAGCGGTATTTCGTCTGTCGTTACATTCTGAGTTCAAATTCTGCCCAGGTCGACTTTGCCTTTCATCCTTTCAGGGTCGATAAATAAAGTACCAGTTTCGCACTGGGATCGATGTAATTGACTTAATCCCTTTGTCTGTCCTTGTTTGTCCCCTTGTGGGCAGTAAAGAAATATATTTATTGACCAACAGGTTTAAGACCCTGGTCTATTGAAGAGTGACTTACAAAGAGCAATGCAAGAGAGGGAATTCTGAAGGCAAGTGGTTGATGGTGTTCAAATGTACATGATGTGGTTGATAGCTAACACTGGCTCCATTTGAAATCAGAGTGCAAAGATGACAACAACTGGTAATCTCATTATATTAAATATAAAGAGGTTTTTTTTCTAGCATTCACTTGTATCATATTCTTTGCTATAACTTATCTGTCAAAAACTTCCAAAAGCATTTCTTTTCCTAGATCTTCCAGGTCATTTGAGAGATTTATTTATAGATGTTTTCGATCTAATTTGGATTCTTTGCAATCAAATTTGAATTTTTTAATTGGTGCTCAAGCCTTGAAAAAAAAAAAGAGTTAAACTACATCAGCCGTAAAGGAATACATGTCTATCTTATCTAACTCGTCCAGTAGAGCCCACCAATTGATATCTGAAAAGTTCGATGAAATAACTCATGAACACTGCGATAGCTTCTACCAGATGTTCTTTTACGACGATCAGTCTGAACAAGGGGAGATAATAGGAAAAGAATCATTCGTATATTATCTCCCCTTGTTCAGACCGGTCGACGACGTAAATATGTTGAAGCATCCTTTGGTAGAAGCTATCGCAGTGTTCACGAGTTATTTCATCGAACTTTTCAGATATCAATTGGTAGGCTCTACTGGACGAGTTAGATAAGATAGACATGTATTCCTTTACGGCTGATGTAGTTTAACTCTTTTTTTTTTCAAGGCTTGAGCACCAATTGAAAAATTCAAATTTGATTACAAAGAATCCAAACTAGATCGAAAACATCTATAATAAAGAGATAATAGAAGCAAAAGAAGATATGAGAGAACTCAGCAAGATTGAGTTTACTGACATGATCAATAGAGAACCACTACCAAAGCTCTGAAGCAACATAATCATGATGTATAATATTGCTCTTAGATTTAAAAAAATAAGGGAAATGGCCTAACAATCTTAAACAGCCACTATTCCACTGCTAAAGTTGTAACTGCTCAATTAGGTATCAGGATGAAACAGAAAAGGGCCAACAATGTCAATAGACCTCCTAAGTGGAAAGTAGCTGTACAAAAAGGGATCAAATTTTTGCAAGCAGATGTATCAGTTCTCAATGAACTTGCTAGAGGAGTAAATATTCAGATGAAATAAACTAGAAAAATTGAGTAAAAATATAAAATCAAAGAGTTTATAAACCTCCCTGCAACCAAGGAACTAGTGAAACAACGAATACAACTGAAAACCCAATGGCTCAGAAGGTATGGCAAAGGAATCCAGTTTTATCGACAAAACAAGGTATTCAAGACATCATCATCATCGTTTAACGTCTGCTTTCCATGCTAGCATGGGTTGAACGATTTTGACTGAGGGCTGGTGAACCAGATGGCTGCACCAGGCTCCAATCTTGATCTGGCAGAGTTTCTACAGCTGGATGCCCTTCCTAACACCAACCACTCCAAGAGTGTAGTGGGCCAGTCAGGCAATATTGTCAATGACCTCGCTTGAATCAAATCTGACAACTGGCATCTGTGCTAGCGGGTGCAGAGAGCACCATACGAGGGTGATCGTTGACAGAGCGGCTAACCAGCTTCTGTGCCAGTGGTACATAAAAGGACACCATTCGAGTGTGATCATTACCAGCGTCGCCTTACTGGCACTTGTGCCCGTGCTAGTAGGGTGCCAAGAGCACCATCCGAGCGTGATCGTTGCCAGAGCAGCCAACTGGCTCCATGCTGGTGGCATGTGAAAGGGCACCATTCGAGAGTGATCATTACCAACGTCGCCTTACTGGCACCTGTGCTGGTGGCATGTGTAAAAAGGTATTCGAGACAGATACAAAAAAATTTTACAGGGTAATTGGCAAAAGCAAGATAGAAGTAAAAGAAACTGAGGAAATGGAAGAGTTCTGGAAGAAGATATGGAGCAACAAAAAAGAATATAATGTTGAAGCTCATTGGATAGAACGTGGGAAAGTGAGACTGAATGAAATTGAAAGAGCAGGAATGGCAATAGGAGTTGAAGAGCTATGATATGTTCTTAGAAAGTCTCACAAATGGCAAACCCCAGGACTGGACCAGATCCCTAACTTCTGGCTGAACTGTTTGACAGAAGTACACCAAAATTTTGCTGCATCCCTAACTGATGTCACCCGGAACCCAAAGCAAATATCTGCCTGGCTGACCAAAGGAACAACATACCTTCTTCCAAAAACTGAAGACATGAAAAATCCAAAGAACTACTGACCAATTACATGTCTCAACACCACCTACAAGATATTCATATCCATACTAACTGAAAGAATATACACTTACCTGGAACAGAATTCTATCCTTCCACAAGTTCAAAAAGGTTGTAAAAGGAATTCTTATGGCTGCAAAGATCAATTACTCATAAATAAAATGATTGTAGAGAATTGCCGGAGCAACAAGAAGAACCTGAGTATGTCATGGCTAGACTACAAGAAAGCATTTGATAGTGTCCCACATAATTGGCTACTCAAGGCCCTTGAGATATACAAGATCTCTCCTGTCGTCTCCAAATTCTTACAAGGTAGCATGGCCAAATGGAATACACATCTCCATCTTAACATCTGTTGTCTTCTTTAACAATTATCTTTCCACTATTTTGGAAATCTGCAATGGCTCCATAACTACCATCTCGGCTACAACCTTGGAGCCCTAGTTATCCATTGCAACACTTACCTAGCGTACCTAATCATTTAGATTATATCGCCTGTGAACCAAACCCCCATATTTGTATATATATAAGTTCAGCAAAATTTAGATTCAGATGAATATGGTACTTAAGTTAAAGGCACCAGAATTTGGTATGGTATTACCCATATAAATCAAATGGGGTGATTATAATCAAAATAAGCAACAAGAATATCCAAGATAGTGTAGTACAATCGTTTCATGCTACTTCATTTTATTAAACAATGTAAGTATTACATCAATTTTAAAATGTAGAGCAATCTTTAGCCACATATAGAATTTTTTTAATTAAATAGACGATGCACATTTTTATACTTATTTCATTTGCCAACATTACAAAGAGAGTAGATATATAGACAGAGAGGTTAATTTCATCATTAAGAACATGGTAGTAGAATTTATACACACACACACATATATATATATATACACACACACACATATATATATATATACATATATATATTAGAAGGGAGTACCTCATTTCTTCTAATATACATATATATATTTGCCTATATTACAGCCTACATGCAAATGTACTTATGTATGTACATTCTGTGTATGTACCTTCTACGTGTATTTCCTATTTAGTATGAGGGACATTTCATTTATGAGGACATACAACTGTATTTGTCTGAGTGATGGGTCCTTTGGGGGGCTTGGATAAAATGCATATGTCAAGTCAGCCCAGTGTGCCTCCATGTTGGTCTTTTGGCATGTAGGTAGAGTATGGAGGACAAATTCTTGTAACTATAGTGTAGAAACCAAGGGGAGCATAATAGAGAGCATCCAGCATGTAGCTAACACCATCTACCAAAGTATCAAGGTAACTATAGATTAGGTAAAGACCTACACAATTTGAGGCTTGTTCAAGAGATTGTAAAAGAGACTGGGCATTGGAGAGAGAATCACTGATAAGAGCGATGTCATCAGCAAAGTCAGTGTCTGTTAAGTGTTCAGCTGGGTGTCTGGAACTTCTTTGGATGTAACAGAGAATGCCTGTCCGAGGGAGGGAGCTGGTTAATTCAGCCAATCACAGACTGAGCAAAGCTGTCAACAGACAGTGTTGCCTGAGCCTACCCTGAAGTCCAAAAACACATGTTTTAACTAAAGCTAATACAGATATGCTTCAGTGTTGACCTGTAGCATAAGGTGTTATCTGTTTGTGGGGATATGAAAAGTTTAGTTCACTTTGAACTTTTAAACCCAAACCAAATGATAACAAAATTCTACTGTGAGGAACTTGAGCAGCTTAAGTCAATGCTACAAGAAAAATTACCATCTTTGGTTTCGAAACAAAAAGTGTTCTTCCATCAGGATAATGTTTGGCCACATACAGCGAGGATGACATTCCAAAGGATGGAGCAGTTTGAATGGGAAATGATGCTCCACCCATCATATTCACCAAACATTGCTCCATCTAATTATCATTTATTCCACAGTTTTCAAAATTATTTGGAAGAAAGAAATATGAATTCTGTAGTCTACATCAGAACAGTACAGGTGGATTATTTTTTGTCAAGGACAATTGAATTTTGGAAGGGAGGCCTTGCAAATCTACCAGATAGATGAAAGAACATTGTAGAAAATGAAGGAGAGTATATTTTAGATTAAAAAGGTACCTTGTTTATCTTATTCTGTTGTGTCTGGGGCGAGTCATTTTCTTTTTGTGCCTTATAATATAACACACTCATTGGTAAAATTTCCACTTTTCTCTTATTTTTATTTTCCTAAAATTTTCGTTGCATCTTGCAACCTTTTCAATAGTTTATTAGTTTATCTTAATTTTGAAAAAATGAAAGAAGTATAAAAAAAACTGCATTATTTATGGGATGACTGCATATTTAAAGGTACAGGTAATCTTATGAACACATGACACTCTAAGATCTAATTATTATTAATTAGGTTGTTCTTATCTCTATATTTGAAAATTTCATATAATTCCATGCAACATAGTCTACATCTATATGGGCTACTTGTTTATGGCTGAGATCTATGCACTAAATCCCATTTAACATTGAAATCGATATTATTGTCTTTAAGTTCCCAGATTTTCGTAGATAATGAGGTACCATTAGCTTTATGCTGATATTGTCTGAATGTGCAAATTAGTTTGTCCTAACAAGGTGCCTCTATTTAAGTACCTAATTCAACTGAATCCAAATTACATTAAATATATATATATATACACCATCATCATTGGCGTTAGGAAGGGCATCCAGCTGTAGAAACATTGCCAGATCAGACTGGAGCCTGGTGCAGCCTTCTGGCTTCCCAGATCCCCGGTCGAACCGTCCAACCCATGCTAGCATGGAGAATGGACGTTAAACGATGATGATGATGATCATCATCATCATCGTTTAACGTCTGTTTTTCGTGCTAGCATAGGTTGGATGGTTCGACCGGGGTCTGGGAAGCCAGGAGGCTGCACCAGGCTCCAGTCTGATCTGGCAGTGTTTCTACAGCTGGATGCCCTTCCTAATGCCAACCACTCCATGAGTGTAGTGGGTGCTTTTTACGTGCCAGGCGAGGCTGGCAATGGCCACGATTGGTTGGTGCTTTTAACATGCCACTGGCATGGAAGCCAGTCAAGGCGGTGCTGGCATTGGCCATGTTCGGATGGTGCTTTTTACGTGCCACCGGCACTGGGATCTCAACTACAATTTCCATTGATTTTTGAAGTTGATGTACTTGACTCAATAGGTCTCCTCAAGCACAGGGTCGAAACGGTGTTTCTTTACTTGCCACCTGCACATATATAATTATAATTAGGGTTCAGCTAACTTCTTCACCACATACCGAAATTAGAAATAGGAGTTAAAATTCCTTTTCTACTACTATAAGAATCTCCATGACGGTAAACATACTTTTTTACGAAGGCAGAGAGAAAAATAATCATTCAACATGACCAGGATTAATTATATATGTGTTTCGAGATTAAAGTAGTTTAAATTTTACTTACTTCTCTCTTCAGTATAATATTTCCAAAGTTTATAAAATTTGAAAGTGCTATGGCTGAATATGCACACAATCGAGCGACATCATGTAACAGATATCCAACCAACACTTTCAAAATTTATAGAGCCGAATGTGAATACACTATTCAAACTCTATACCCATGTGTATGGTATGAGCAATACTGCAGAAAACTGCAGTATTCTATCATGGAGTAAATTATAATTTTAAATTAATAATACAAGAGTAAAATTTATTAATTATATATATATATATATATATATATATATATATATATATATATATATATATATATATGTATATATGTATGTTATGGTTGCCCCCTCGTTATCGAGTATGGCCATTGCACAAAGCTTAACTGTTACTGGCGCTGTGATCGAATGTGACTTTTTAGCCCAGCTAAAGATCTACAATGTCTTGTACAGAATAGGCAACTAATACCTTTACTGGTAATAGCCAGCTGTAGTTGTAACTGGGCTTCATGTACCTTTGCATGTCATTTAAGTCCTCCTGCCGAATTACACTATCTTCCACATGTCCGACAGATATGATTAGTATGGTGTGTTACACCACCACCAGTGGCCAGGTTGTCACTCATCTGTCTCACTTTATGACTACAAAGATGACTCTTGAGTCCAGCTTTACTGAGGCAGGGTCTTGCATAGACATTGCATGTCAGCATCAAAGGAAGACCCTTCCTATCTGGAAGTGTAACAGCGATGCCCTTCTTGACATCCCTCCTTACTTTCTCATGTGCAACTCGAGATTTCTCAAAAATGGCTGTCCCCTCGTACACAATCCTTCTCCACCTGCTACGATCAATAGCTATGCCTTCCCATGTGTCAGGAGAGATGCAAGCATCTCTTAAGGATGGCTTCAGCAAGTCCTTATACCCCTTTTTTGGTTATGTGGAGGTCGTTCTCCTTTAGCTAACTTTCCATAAAAGAGTTGTTTTGGCATCCTTGAATCCTTCATCCTGAGCCTTTACTTTAACACAAGAGCTTCTATAATTTCACACCGAGAGCCTTCCAATATTTCAAGATCACTGATGTGGTCCTTCCACTTAATGCCATAGATCCGTCTGAGGCACATCTGATGGAAATGCTCCAGTTGTTTAAGGTGGTATCGATATATGACCCACGTCTTGCAGGCATAGAGAAGAGAAGGGAGCACACATGCCTTGTACACCTTTATCTTTGTCTTTCTGCATATGTCTTGCCGACTCCAGAGGCGCTTTTCTAACCTTCCAAAAGCAACACTTGCTTTCCTAATTCTATATGGAATTTCCTCATCCAAATTGCTATATCTATTAATAGTGCTTCCCAAGTAGACAAACCGATCAACTACATCAAGTCGTTTACCATACACATAGATATTTGGTACACTATACTACTTACCAGGGGCAGGTTGATGCATGACAACAGTTTTCTTGAGATTGACTGTCAATCCTAAGGCAGTGCAAGCATCAGAGCATGCATTCAAAATGTGTTGCATATCAATCTCTGTGTGTGCTACTAGCTCACAATCATCTGCATACAAAAGGTCTCTTATGATAGAGGTAAATACCTTTCATTATTCTTCAATTATTCTCTCATTATATTATTCTTTCAGTATTCTCTCATTACTCTGTCTAGCTCAGTAACATGCCGTTCATGTAAATATGTTTTTCGTTTAGTCTTGTCTTCCTGTTGCTCCCGATGATAACCTTATATTCATAGCCACTTATCTTTCCCCTAAAATTTGACTTTCTCAGATTTTTCAAACCTACTTTCTTGCTCTCACAATTAACAGAACCTCTTCCTAGTTTGTGGTCTAGTTAGATTGCCTGACGAACTCAGATTTTACCTTTTTTCCAAGTCTATCTTAATTATCAAATAATAAATATTATCAACACTGCCGTCTCGTTTCAACTATGCTAGTCAGAGCCCCTCACATCGTTTCCTCCCATGTGTTCCTTGACCACTTCTCTCCCCCCTCTCTAACTAACCCTGTCTCTCTCCCTATGTTTCTCTATGTCCCCCTCTTTCCATAACCACCATCGCCATATATAAACTAGCGAACGCATAATCGGGAATCTCACTCGCTTCCAAATCCCTAACGAAGAATTACGCACAGCTCATGAACGGATAAAGTTAAGAAATTCTTCTTTCAACCTCACTTTCTTCTACCTACTATCTTTGCACGTATCATCATTATTCTTTCATTATTCTTCAATTATTCTCTCATTATATTATTCTTTCAGTATTCTCTCATTACTCTGTCTAGCTCAGTAACATGCCATTCATGTAAATATGCTTTTCATTTAGTCTTGTCTTCCTGTTGCTCCCAAAGATAACCTTATATTCATAGCCACTTATCTTTCCCCTAAAATTTGACTTTCTCAGATTTTTCAAACCTACTTTCTTGCTCTCGCGATTAACAGAACCTCTTCTCAGTTTGTGGTACACCCACCCTGCCACCCCTCCACACATGCCGGAAGTTCCTATTCTTTGCCATCCTTGGGTTGCTTCCCATGAAGACTGCAAAAGCTCTTTCACCATTCCTACCCCTAGTCTCGGCCTATCTCCTATGTAAGGTAATGTTCATACAGTGCAAAATATGAAAGGGTAGTGTTATGCAGGTTGAACTGAAGGCTACTGTATTACTTGCTCATGAATTCTGCCAAATGCGAGCTTTCTTTTCAGGTACATGAAGCTACTGTCCACCGTCCCAAGGTCTCCAGGGCCCATACCTCCCAAACCCTCAGGGTTGGCACACTGAAAGGTAGGTCTGGCGAGATAGTCGAGATGCTTGAATGGAGATGTATTGATATATGTTGCATCCAAGAAGTAAGGTGGAGAGGAGGTTCTGCTAGGTTCCTCACAGTCAAGGAACACAGGTACAAGATTTTCTGGGCAGGGAACACTGACGGGGTTGGTGGCATGGGTATACTTATCGCTGAGAAATGGGTAGATAAAGTAACTGAGGTAATCAGAGTATGTGACAGAATACTTAAGATTAGATTAGTGCTTCATCATGGATTAGCAACCATTATATCGGCTTATGCTCCTCAGCCGGGGCTACCCGATGGACAGAAAGACCGATTCTATGACACTCTACTGCAGACTACCTCATTGACGAATGACAGAGACCTTCTCTTTGTGGCTAGTGACTTCAATGGGCATGTTGGACGACATGCTGGGGACTTCCATGGTGTGCATGGAGGCTATGGCTATGGTTCCCGCAACGAGGAGGGAACCAGGCTGCTGGAGTTCTGCGATGCAAATGATCTTATGGTTTGCAACACTAACTTCAGGAAACCTACCAGCCACCTAGTCACCTACTGATCAGGCCAACATACCAGCCAAATTGACTACATCCTTGCCAGGAAAAGGGAGAGATGGCTGCTTATAAATGCCAAAACCTTCCCAGGCGAAGAATGTACCCCGCAACATAGACTGGTAGTTAGTGACTTTAGGATCAGGACTAAGAGGACAGCCAGAAGACGACCAACATGGAGAAGAAGGATCTGGAAGCTTAAAGATTCTGCAAATGGACAGAGATTTAGGGACATGTTACTTGAAGCCTTTGATGAAGTAGAAGGGGATAGAGTATCACATGGGGTAGAAGGCAACTGGACGTTTCTAAGAGACAACCTGCTGAGAGCCACTGACCAGATATGTGGCTGGTGCAAAGTCCCCTCTCGTCCTAAGGTAACGTGGTGGTGGAACAATGTTGTAGACAGGGCTATTAGAGAAAAGAGACAGGCTTGGAAGGACTGGAAAAATGGTGGTAGCAGGGAATTGTATCAGACTGCCAAAAGGGAAGCTAGGAGACAGGTCTATCTAGCCAGAGGAGAAGCAGATAAGAAAAAATTTGCCAATATTCTGCGCCATGAGGACCAAAGACTGGAGGTGTTTCGTGTTGCAAGACAGTGTGTGAGAGAGAATTGTGATGTGGTAGGAGAGAAGTGTGTTCGCATGGAAGATGGTTCACTTGCGCTAAATGAGGAGGCAAAGAGAGAGGTTTGGAGATGCCACTATGAAAGGTTGCTGAATAAAGAAAATGAATAGGATAAAGAGAGTCTGCCGAATGTTGACCCAACAGAGGGACCAGCTATCTGAGTTGACAGTTTCTTGGTAGTTAGGCCCATCAGGAATCACTGCAGAGATGCTCAAAATATCTGGTAGTGTCGGCTATAGCCTAGTCACCCGTATAGTTAATCAGGTGATACACGAAGGAGTCATACCCAATGACTGGTGTAGCAGCATAATAGTCAACTGCTACAAAGGTAAAGGTGAAGCCCTAGATACAAATAATTACAGAGGTATCAAGCTGTTGGATCAGGTAATGAAGGTTACGGAGAGGGTCATAGCCCAACTAATTAGAGGGAGAGTTAGTTTAGATGAGATGCAATTTGGGTTCGTGCCAGGGAAAAGTACCACTGATGTTATATTCCTGGTAAGGCAGCTGCAGGAGAAATACCTAGCCAAAGATAAGCCCCTGTACCTGGCTTTTGTTGACATGGAGAAAGCCTTCGACAGGGTCCCCCGATCCCTTATCTGGTGGTCAATGAGGAAACTAGGGATAGATGAATGGTTAGTGAGAGCTGTGCGAGCCATGTACAGGGACGCTGCTAGTAAGGTGAGGGTTGGCAACAAGTACAGTGAAGAATTCCGGGTAGAGGTAGGGATCCACCAAGGCTCAGTCCTCAGCCCCCTCCTATTTATCATAGTCCTCCAGGCAATAACGGAAGAATTCAAGACAGGATGCCCCTGGGAGCTCCTCTATGCTGATGACCTTGCTCTAATTGCTGAGTCACTATCAGAACTAGAGGAGAAGTTTCAGGTGTGGAAGCAAGGATTAGAATTGAAGGGCCTTAGAGTCAATCTAGCTAAAACCAAAGTCCTAATAAGTAGGAAGGTAGACAAATCACAAACGCCTTCAGGTAGATGGCCCTGCTCGATCTGTAGAAAAGGTGTAGTCTCATCTGGCAATGTTTCTACGGCTGGATGCTCTTCCCAAACCTCACCCTAACCCTAACCCCCAATTTTTTTTTCTTAATTGTTACGCGTGTATACGTACGGAAAGCGTGTGTATAAAATTATAGAATTATTTTGTTTGTTAATTGTTTAAATTATTTTCCATTGCTTTCGTTTTAGCCTTCCGTTTTTTTTACACGCGTAACAATTAAATTTAACAATTAATAAAAAAAAATGTAGGGTTAGGGTTAGTGACAGGATGTTGTCTCAGTTTTAGACGCAGCAAATGATTTTAGCTCAATTAGAGGCGATTCCTTGGTTAAAATTCGAAAAATTAAACTACGTTAAACAAACGAATTACAATTTTATCAAGAAAGCCAAGAGAAAAAAATGTTTTATTTTGACACATTCTACCAGTATACGAAGTTTTAAAGTGTTTAGTTAACTAGAAATTGTGTTGACATGTGCCGTTCAAAAGAAAAAGATCCCAAATAAGAAAATGGAGAAACAATTTAGTTTGTTCATCAGCTTTTGGATATTAGAATGTTGTGTGGTACGAAGCTTGCTTACGAACTACATGGTTCTGGGTTCAGTCCCACTGCGTGACACCTTGGCAGGTGTCTTCTACTATAGCCTCGGGCCGACCAAAGCCTTGTGAGTGGATTTGGTAGACGGAAACTGAAAGAAGCCCGTCGTATATATGTATATATGTGTGTGTGTGTGAAAGAAATGAAACCCAAACTGCATTTGAACTGTAATAACCTAAGTCAGGCCTTTCATTCTACAAGAAAGCTTCAGTCTTCGGGAAGATTGACAAATCTGGAGATTTGTTAAGACTGCTGAAATGTGGAAGAGAGATACCAGCTGGTCTGAGTGCTCTCTACCCACAATAACTAACACTGAAAAAAAAATCTAAAAAGACTACAGCAACTCAGGGAAACTAAGCCAGAACAACCTGCCATCCTCTACACACCATCATAAACTGCGAGCAGGGTACAAATTGTTGTCCTTAAATGCTCGCAGTTTATGCAACAAAATACATTTGTTCAACGCCTACGTCAGAAGTATTGACCCTGACTTCATCACTGTCACGGAAACATGGGCGCATTCCTTACTCTGTGATGGGGTTTTCAACATTACAGGGTACAACCTCGACCGCATTAACCGCCGTGGTGGTGGTGTGATGGTCTACGTTCGTTCAAATTTTTCGGTAATTCCTTGTGCCGATTTGAACGAATCACAAGAAGAAGTTTTTTTCTGTGACGTACGTATGACCATGTCAACACTCCTGCTTGGCGTTGTTTATCGTCCCCCAAATTACCATCAGGACACACAGCTTTGCAATATCCTCCGAGCTGCTGCCAGGAAAACAGCCACTTATGTTTTTATTGCAGGCGATTTCAATCATCCTGAGATCAATTGGGAAACCTTCCATTGGCCACAAAGTGCAAACGATTTTGTTGAGCTTGTACTGGACTCAAACTGGTCACAAGTAGTCACCTCTCCAACAAGAGGCGACAACACCTTGGACCTGCTCTTCACCACAACTCCTGAAGCGGTTATCAATTGCACTACGGCGAACCTCTAGGTGACTCTGATCATGCTATGATCATCGCCAATCTGGCTCTTGCAGGCAACAAAAACCTGAACCATCTCCAATCTGCTTCCTTCGATTGGAAGAGAGCAGATTGGAACCTGTACCACACTGAACTACAGCACCCAAACTGGCGTGAATTCTACAACTCTGGAGATGTGAATACTATACTCCAGAGTATCCTGTGTTGTTGTTATATATATATAATGTATTGAGTATTAAAGGAAGTAGTGAGTACTTATTATGAAAGATTAAGAAAATGAGAGAGACTGAAACAACGTGTTAACGATACAAGATACTTTATTCGACTGCCGTTGTTGTACAAGTTAATTTTTTTTGGCGGGAAACAAAGTGAAAGTCCTTTTATCAAGGGAGACAATGGGCGACGTTGATTGTTCATGTTTGTTGTGATGATTATATAACATCTTCCTTTTTTTTTTTTTTTTTTTATATCATCTGTATCTACAGGGAATAATTATTCGTCGTCCACTTTTTGTGGTTTTATTATTTTGTAGTGTTGAATTCTGTAGTTGTGCTGTTTTTGTTTTTTCATGCGTGTTTGTTGACTTTGGAAATATATTTTCATAATCTAATTCTTCTGTTATGCGAACGTGTTCGTTTGTTTTAAGAATATGTTGTCTATTTCGTTTGACTGTATTTCCTTCCTCTGTTATTACTAAGTATGAACGAGGTTGCTCTAGTTTTTTAATTATTTTGCCCCTTCTAAACCAATTGTTGTTAAACTTAATTCTAACCGTGTCGTGTGGTTTTAACTCTGGGAGTTCTGTTGTAATGTTTGATTTCTTCTTTTCGTGAGGCCTGATACCAATTTTGTCGTGTAGTATGTTTGGGAGATTTGTTCGCAATGTTCTATTCATTATTTGATTTGCAGGGGATGGTGCACCATTTTGTAATTTAGTCGTGCGTAATGCTAAGAGCGCTAACTGAGGTTCTTCGTCACTTTTGAATGCCTTTTTTAGCGTCTTTTTTATTGCCTGTATATTTCTCTCAACCATGCCATTCGCTTGATGATAATGCGGGCTTGTCTTCGTGTGATGAAAATGCCAATTTTTTGCAAATTTTTTGAATTCAGCCGAATTGAATTCTGGACCGTTGTCACTTACAACTGTTTGCGGAATTCCGAATTTAGCAAAAGTTTCTTTTAATTTTTTGATTACGGTTTTTGACTGGCAATCATTTATTTCGTGTAGATCAAAAAATCTTGTTGTATAGTCAATAATTGTGACATACGAATTTCCAGACAGGTGAAATACGTCTGTACCCACTTTGGTCCATGGTGTAGTAGGTATTTCATGATTTATTAGTGGTTCGGCTGCTTGTTGATTTTTGTAGTCAATGCAGTATGAGCATGTGTTAATCATGTCTTTGATTTGAGCGTTAATGCCGGGCCAGTATATACATTCCTTGGCTCTCTGTATGCATTTTTCGATACCCATGTGTCCGGTATGTATTTCCTGTAGAGCTTCTCTACGTAATGACTTAGGTACAATTATTCTTGAACCTTTTAGAACGAGACCATTGACGATTGATATTTCATCACGAACAGATACGAATGGTTTGATGTTTATTGGTATTTTGTCTTTTGGGGGCCATTCTGTTCTTGTATATGTGACGAGTGTCTGTAGAGACGGGGCGTCTGCAGTGGCTTCTTTATACTCTTTTAATTTTGTGTCGGTTATGGGGTAATTTTTTATTACTGCATGAATGTGCGATTTCATATCTTCGTCTGATACTTCTGGAGTATTTTGCTCAAGGTATGCACGTGATAGGGTATCTGCAACAATTGATTCTTTACCAGGTATGTGGTTTAGGTCAAAATCATATATTTGTAATGTTAGTAGAAATCTTTGGATTCTGGGGGGGCATTTAGTAATCGATTTTTTGAGTATTTGCTTCAACGGTTTATGGTCATTTTCGATTCTGAAATGAGTTCCGTATATAAACTGATGAAATTTCTTGCATGCGAAAACTATACTGAGAGCTTCGCTCTCTATCGGACAGTAGTTTTGTTCCGCTTGAGCCCATGCTTACTAGCATCTGTAGTTATTTTTATTGGTAGATCTGGATCATAAAATTGTAGCACTGGTTTTCTGGTAATCATTTCTTTTAGCTTTTTTATTGCTTCGATTTGTGGTTTGTCGAATGACCATAACGTGTCACTCTGTAGAAGCTGGCGCAATGGTGCTGTGACTTCGGAGTAATTAGATAAAAATTTACATAGGTAATTTGTCATACCTAGGAATCTTTGTAATTCTTTTTTACTTGTTGGCAGTGGCATGTGAATGATTGCTTGTACTTTGGTTGGATCTTGTTTTATCCCTTCGCTGGTTAATATATGCCCAAGTACTTGATTTGTGATTCATAGAAGATACACTTTGATTTATTTAACTTTAATCCGTGCTTTCGGATTCGATCGAAAACTTGTTGTAGTCTATTTGTGTGTTCTTCTAAAGTGTTGGACCAGATTATGATGTCATCCTGTGAATTTCTTGCTCCTTCTATGCCCTCTATTATTTTTGAAATTTCTTTTTGGAAAACTTCACTGGCGCTGTGAATTCCAAAGGGTAGTCGTGTGAAGCGATACCTTCCAAAAGGTGTGTTGAACGTTAAAAGATGGGAGCTTTCTTCGTCAACTGGAATTTGCCAGTATCCATTAGATGCATCGAGTTTTGAAAAATATTTAGGGTTATGCATTTGTGCAAAAATGTCCTCCGCTGTAGGGAGTTTGAAATGTTGCCTTTTTATGGCTTTGTTTAGATTCTTGGGGTCTAAACAGAGTCGGAGTTTTCCGTTGGCTTTTTCAACGATGACTAGGGAATTTACCCAGTCTGTAGGTTCACTAACAGGTTTTATGATATCTAATTCTGTCATCCTTTTTAATTCTTTGTTGAGTTTTTCTTTTATAGAAAAAGGAACCGATCTTGGTGGATGAATTACAGGAGTTATTTGTGGATCCACTGTGATATGATGTGTTATTGACAAAGTGCCGATTTCTCCGAAACAGTCTTCATATTTTTCTAATATGTCGTTTGTGTTCGACGAATTTATTTTTGAAATTCTCTGAATCAGGTTCAGATCTTTAGCTGTCTTTGCATCTATAACTGCGTGCGAGTTTGTTTTTGCAACAATGAATTTTATTTGCTTTGATAATTCTTTGTATTTAATGACTGCTGTGCATTTTCCTAGCACTTTTATAGCTGTGTTATTATAAGCTGATAATCGAGTTGAAGTTTTTTGCAGTTGTGGTTTTGGAATTATATTTCTATATTCTCTGAATGGCAGTACGGTTACGTCTGCTCCTGTATCTATTTTGAATGTTACATTCGAGTTGTTCACTTTTAGTTCGACCGTCCAAATGTCTTTTGGAGTCTTGAACTTTTCGATTTTGTGCACGCGGGAATTATTTGCAGTGATCATTTCGAGTGCATGTGTATCGTCATCTGATTCATCGTCGGTATGTATCTCTACTTTATGTACAAATTTTCTTGATTTGCACATTTTTGCATAGTGTCCTTGTTTCTTGCATTTTTCACATGTCTTGTGAAATGCTGGGCATTTATTTCTTTTGTGATTATAACCACAATAGTGACAGTTAGTGACGTAGTGTTGACTTGGCGCTTGAAACTTCGCGGGCTTTCTGTCACTTCCGCCTTGTTCGTTTTGATGTCTGGATTGCATATGGCGGGTTATTTGAGTTTTGACGCCTTTTCTGTCGTGTTGACTATATACCCTCGAGATTTCGTTATCTCTTGTTTCGGATGTGGCATTTAGCATCCTTGATTGGAGTCGTGTTTGCTCTGCACTCTGACCTGCTTGAATTGTTTTTTGTAGGTCTAAATTTGGTTCTCTCAATAATCTTTCTCTTAATCTCATGTCTCTGATTCCACATATCAGAATATCTTTGGTGAGACTGTCTGTGAGGTTGCCGAATTCGCACTGTTGTGCCTTTTGGCGCAACTCTACTACGTACTCATCGAATTTTTGATGTTCCGCTTGTCCACATGTGAAGAATTTGTGTCTTAGGAAAGTTATGTTTTTCCTGGGTTCACAATATGCATCGAATTTTTCGATTACTGTCTGAAGGTTCATTTCTTCATCGGGTGAATCGAAATCCAGTGTGGAATGGATATCTCGGCCTTTAGAACCGATGCAAGTTTTTACTTTGTCTGGCTTCATGTCACTTTCTGTTGCTATCAAAAAGAGATTGAATTCTTTTTTCCACTTTTTCCATGCTGCGGCTAGATTTTCCTGATTAAAGTCTAGGTCTTTTGGATGCGGTAAATTTTCCATTTTGTCTTTGAAGTATGATTTCAACTTCTTTTTTCCTTTGGTTTCTGTATTTTGGGTTCTTTTAGTATTCTGACACCATGTTGTTGTTATATATATATAATGTATTGAGTATTAAAGGAAGTAGTGAGTACTTAGTATGAAAGATTAAGAAAATGAGAGAGACTGAAACAACGTGTTAACGATACAAGATACTTTATTCGACTGCCGTTGTTGTACAAGTTAATTGTTTTGGCGGGAAACAAAGTGAAAGTCCTTTTATCAAGGGAGACAATGGGCGACGTTGATTGTTCATGTTTGTTGTGATGATTATATAACATCCTGGACTCAATATGGGCAGCATATGCAGTATCAGTGCCACGTAAACAGAAAAAGAAGAACCGCCCCAAAAGGGCAATTTGGGAAACTTCAGCAGTCCGACTTGCCAGGAAGGAACGTCGGACTGCTGAACGGGAATACAAGTTGCATAAATCAGGCACCAACAGGAAGAAGCGGAATAAATCTTCCAACCATCTCAAGCAAGTGACAAAAAAAGCAGTGCTTGAATTTGAACAGTGCATAGCAGCCAATCCTGACAGCAAGGTTTTCTGGAAATATGTGCATTCAAAGCAGAGACCTCACTCTCCAGTGGGCCCTCTTCGCAACCCTCACACAAACCAGATCACTGACGACCCCAAGGAATGCGCAGAACTCATTGCCGAGTGCTATGCAAACATATTCACTGTTGAAAGTCAAAATGTACCATCTTCACCATCACTAACAGCAAATTCCATAACAACTTTGGAATTTACACCTGCAATGCTGCGACGTCACCTTCAAAATAAGCGCAACTATGCCTCCCCTGGTCTCGATGGAGTTACATACCAGCTTCTCAAACGTGGCAGGTACTTCCTTTTACACCAGCTTTCTATTTTCTTCCAATACTGTCTCAACAATGGTGCTACTCCGGAGCAGTGGAAAACTGCCAGTGTCATTCCTCTGTTCAAAAAGGGCGACTGCACATCACCTGTCAACTATCGCCCAGTCAGTCTCACTAGCTGTATTGCAAAACTGATGGAATCGTGTGTCAGAGAAACACTCTGGAACTTCTGGAGCTCTCACAGTCTCATCCGACCCTCACAATATGGATTTGTCCCTAACTCCAGCTGCAGTGATCAGCTTGTCGAGTTCCTTGAGGACATTACTCAGATCACTGACAGTGGCTCATGGGTGGATGTTGTCTACCTTGACTTTGCTAAGGCTTTCAACTCTGTGCCACACAAAAGGCTTATGGTGAAACTCTCTGCAATGGGTGTGAGGGAAGACCTTTTTAACTGGTTGAAATCCTTCATTCTCAGCCGAAAGGAGGTAGTCACAGTTCTAGGACAGCATTCTACACCATATGAGATGTCATCGGGTGTACCACAGGGATCTGTCCTTGGTCCCCTCTTGTTTGTGGCATACATTAATGACATAGATGCCAATTTAAAGAATGCCACAGTATTGAAATATGCAGACGACATCAAGCTGTACCTTGAAATCAAGAGGACAGATCCTGATGTCTACAACTCTTTCCTGCAATCAGACCTAGACACAATGCAGCAATGGATCACAGACTGGCAACTGAAACTGGCTGTGGACAAGTGTACCACCATGCATTTTGAGAGAAAAAACCCTGCGTCTACATACTCCCTCCACAACACTGATATCAAGAAATCCTCTTGCGAGCGTGACCTAGGCATCACTGTCAGCAGTGATTTGCGTTGGACAAAGCATATCTCTAAAATTGTCAAGAAGGCCGAGGGTGTCTTGGCATCACTCAGCAAGACTTTTGTTAGCCGCTCTCCAGCCATCTATTTAAAACTGTATACAGCTATGGTACGACCACACTTGGAATTCGCATCATCAGTTTGGAACCCCTATCTTGCTCAGAACATTGACCTCCTGGAATCTGTCCAGAGACGTGCAACCAAACGCATACCCTCCATCAGACACCTACCATATTCTGAGCGCCTTGTTTCTCTGGGCATGGATTCACTGAAGCTCCGGCGTCTGGCGACGGACTTGGTAAACACCCACAAAGTTATCAACCACCTCACCAACAACAACACTGAACACCTTTTTGATCTCCATGTGTCTAACACACGTGGACATGCCTACAAAGTCAGAAAACAACACAGCTCCCATGACTTTCGGAAACATTTTTTCACGCTCAGAGTTGCTGAAGCATGGAATAAACTGCCTGCGTCAGTTGTTGACTGCCATGACACTGCATCCTTTAAGGCCCTCATGCTTTCCGAAATCCGCCGAAACTACACCTGATTATATATACACTTTAGATGAGTTGTAGTGCACCTGAGCACTGTACACAATTATTATTATTATTATTCCTTCCGACGCCGATGGACGTGTCTGAAAAGGCTCCGTGAATTTGACACCAATTTCATTGGAAATTTATCGATAAGTTTTAATATTTTTTAATATTTTTGTAGCCAAACCGACCAGCTTCTTGCGGAGCTCGTCGATTGGGCGAAATTTTGCCCCATTCGGGGTGAAATTACGTTTTTGAAATTTTGAACTTTGTCAAAATAACAAACTTTTGAACAAAAAAAAATGGCTATGAAGCGAGCAGTTAGCTGTTCCTTCCTTCCATTTACATTCCCTCCGCAAACACACACATTATCACCAAAAAAACACCCACTTCGCGCCGTAAAAGGCAACAGAGCTCCTCCTTCCGAAACGGAAAGCACGCGCACCGTTCGAAAGGTGAATGCTAGCCAGGACGTCGCGTTCGACGTCACTCCTGATTTTCCCCCTCTGCCTTCAACAAGTGATATTGTACCGAAGGGGAAGGAGAGGAAGGTTATAACGGACACAAACACAGACAGGAACACGGAGAGAAATGAAAAGGTTTCCAACAATTTTGCTTCTGCTGCGAAGCAAATTTCGGAGGAAGTTAAGATAACTTTAGAAGAAATAAAAAAAGCTAAAGAATTATTGAGAAAGAATGGCAACAGCATCTTCCTCAATACTCCACAAGAGGTGATTGAAGACACAAACAAAAAAACAATCACATACAAAGTTTTCGATAGGAAACTGAAAAAAATGACAAATGCCACACCCCAACAGTTAGAGATAGCTTTAAAGCCCATTTGGGCCCAAAAGAGCTACGTAACCAAGGGGAAGCGTTTCGGAACCGTGGAGGTTCGCTTCCCAACAGAGGAGCTTGCAAGGGCGAACGCCATTTCGCCCTTGCAAACTGAGAATTTGTTACTAGTCCCGACCCACCTCGGGCGAAGAGTAACGAAAATAAAGATCGACCTTGCCCCCCCCCCCCACCCCTGAGTTAGATATGTCATGGCTGGTGGCAGCTGTCCTCTATGATATAGAGGACACTAGATGTCAGGAGAGTGAGGGCGAAAAACTGGTTGGGGATGGGAGTGCTGCTTCTTGCGCAAATTCAGCAAGAAAATATCAGTAAAGTCCCTGATTTCGTAAGTTTGCCGGACGGCACCAGGCTAAACGTTGCTGTGGAGGGGCGAAAGCCAAAATGTTTCATCTGCAGCAGCGAAAGCCACTTAAAGAGGGACTGCCCCATTCAAAAAAAGAGGATGGAGGAGTACAACAAGAGGAAGCAACAACAACAACAACAGAAACAGCACGAAACACCAAAAGCTGCCACACCACCAACACCATCACCAGCACCAAGACGAACAACACCACCTCCAACAACAACAACCACCACCAAACCAACACCGACACCAGTACCTCGAAGGTCAACAGCAGCAACATCAACAGCAACAGGAGCAGCGGCACCACCGATACCGGCGGAACCAAAAACCTTTCGTCCTGCTACTGAAGCAGACCCCTCAACCATTCCTTTGCCGGATGAAGAGTCGGATTGTGCGAGCTCTGATTCCAACAAAGGAGAATGGAGTATAGTGCCTCCAAAGAAGAAAGGAGGAAAAAACAAAAAGATTTACAGGGGAAGCACGAACAAATAGTGCTTCCAAACATCAACAACAACATCAACGACAACACACATTCACAACAACAAACAACAACAACACTTTCGACACCACTACTGCCACTGCCACAGACACAAACCCACACAGACACAATTACATCAATAAACACAAAGAACCAAAAACTAGTGGAGTACTTAAAAAACAAAACTAGTACAAATATAACCGATTTCATCATACCAACACAAAACACACCACCAGCACACATTCTCACAATAAAAATAAATGCAAAAACATATGATGAAATCAAACAAATATTCCATAACGATGTGGGATCGCTAGGGAAAAGTTTCTCGAAGAAACTTTATAAAAACATTGTGGAAGCACCCGTGCAAAAGCACAAGGGAGCCACCCCCACCACCAACAACAGTAAGTAGAGCCTTTTTTCTCCTTTTTTCCCCCCTACTTTTGAGACATGGCAAATCTTAGAATCGGTTGCTTGAATGTGAGAGGCCTCGGGTCACCTTGGAAACAGGGTCACCTGTTAAACGACCTGAGGTTTCATGATGTGGATGTAGCAGCCATCAGTGAAACCAGGCTCTCCGACCCGCAGGAACTCGCAACCCTTTTCGGCGGATACGAGATATTTCTATCTCCGTGTCGGCCGGGAGCGGGCGGTGGTGGTACTGCGGTGTTGTTTCGGAAGGGCCTGGACCTGAAAATAAGGACAGTCTTCTTGGATCCGGAAGGTAAGTTGGTGGTCCTCGACGTCGACGGTAGTGACGGCGGTGCTTTCAGACTGCTGGCTGCCTACGCTCCGACAGGAGCAGGGCAGTCGGATTATTTCAAACGTCTGGAAGTTTTCCTGGGAACGTCACGCACTCTAGTGCTAGTTGGGGATTGGAACGCTGTCTTAGACGAACGTTTCGATCGGGTGGGCAGGGGAGCGTCTGATAGGAGAGGGGGAGGGTGCAAGAGCCTCGCCAACCTACTCGGCCGCTTTCAGCTGTCCGACAGGTTTCGACTAAACAACCCGAATGTGCCAATGTGGACTTGGACCAACCGCATCGGGTCGTCTAGATCGTACTTAGATAGAGTGTTTTGTAGGCCAGCGGATAAGGACAGCGTAGGGTGTCCACAATTCCACCTAGTCGAATATACGGACCACAAATTAGTGATCTGTACGGTCGACTTAGATAGGCTACATAGACAGGGACCCGGCTACTGGAAGCTGAACGCGTCGTTAACGGCGTGCAAATCTTACAGAGACCGGATTAGTTTACTAGTTAAGCGGGCGCTCACGGGGGCAATCATCAACAACAACTGGTGGTTTGCCCTCAAGAGAGCAATTAGAGTAGAGTCGATTAGGTATAGTAAGACTCTAGCTATTGAACGTAGGAAGAGAGAGCGGGATTTAGTTAAGAAACTAGACGAGGCTCTTGACACTGGCATCGCGACCGACGTGTTGGCGGCAAGGTTGGCCCTCGACCAACACTTCGACGCCAAACACGAAGGCTGCGTTGTCAGAGCTAAGGCATGTTCGCTAAGCGGGGAGGGGACTAGAGCCGCTCGATGGGCCCGCGTGGCGGAGGCGAAGCGAGGCAACAGAGCAACCATTCGGTCTTTGGTGGACCAGAACGGGCGCGAGGTTACCGAACCGAAGCAGATGTGTACGGTGCTTCAGCGGCACTTTGCTCAACTGTTTGGGACGAGCGGTGGAACGGACAACGGTGCAGACTTCGGTGTGTACCTGGACGGCCTACCGCAACTCTCGGACAGCGAGGCAGAGTGCTGCGAAGGACCGATATCTGCCTGGGAAGTACGGGAAGCGATGAAGAGTTGCACGAGAGGTAGATCGCCGGGTTTGGATGGTCTGCCCTACGAGCTTTACTTTTCAATGCCAGACTTGTTTGCGGACCTGTTGGCAAACGTCTACTGCAACTGGCAGCAAAACGGGAGAATTCCTGCTTTTGTCTGTCGAGGGGTGGTGGCTTTGCTAAAGAAGGACCCAAACAAGGGAGACGTTATAGGGAATTTCCGGGCCATCACTCTGCTCAATGCAGAGTTGAAGATTTTGGCCAAGGTGCTAGCCAAGAGATTGGCGCTTGTCGTGGACAAGCTGGTCGGCAAGACGCAGACATGCGCCGTGCCGACCAGGTCGATACACGACAACCTCCATCTCATGCGCTACATCATAGAGAGGGTGGGTAACGACGCTGGCGCGGGTGGGGCTTTGATCAACTTGGATCAGAGTAAAGCCTTCGATAGGGTCGACCATCGGTACCTGGCAGCTGTCCTCAGGGCAGCCGGCTTCGGTCCAGTCTTCCGCGGGTGGATCGCTGCTTTATACAGCAACATCTGCTCGGTGATACGGGTGAACGGTCACCTTTCGGAACCGTTCGACATCTCGCGTTCGGTCCGCCAAGGATGCCCTCTCTCCTCCCTCTTATACATTTTGACTCTCGAGCCATTACTGCGCAAGTTGGAGGCTTTGAGGGGTATCCCGCGCGATCTAGGAGGCGGAAACAGCGTGTCTGCTTATGCCGACGACGTCACCGTGGTGGTGTCGAGCCACAGGCACATTGGCCTGATTGGCGAGACGCTAAACCAGTACGAAGCGGTGACAGGGGCAAAGATTAACGCGGAAAAGTCTGTGGGCTTGCAGCTGGGCACCTGGAGAGGCAAGCCCATGCCGTCCAACAGCGTCGTAGGGCGCTGGACAGACGGACCCGTTAAACTGCTCGGGGTCTGGTTCGGTCCGGACCTCCAGGTGGATAAGAACTGGGAAGAGGTGACGAGCAGGGTGGAACGTCTCACCCAGAAATGGGCCGAGAGGAAGCTGTCCCTGAAAGGTCGAGCGGAGGTGGCGAATGCGTACATCGCATCCGTCATCTATTACCGCTTGACCGTCGTCCCTTGTCCCGACCGCTGGTTGGCCAAGCTGGTACGCCTGCTCTTCGACTTTTTGTGGAAGGGTCAGGTGCCACTGGTCAGGCGATCCATCTGCTGTCAACGACCGCTGAACGGAGGCCTTGGAATGCCGTGGTTGCTGTTGCGCAGACATGCGCTCAGGCTGCGGCATCTCAAGCGCTTCCTAGACGGTGAACAGGTGTGGTCGTCTTTTGTCAGACGCGATTTTCCGCAGCTCGTCTCTTTGACGGAGCTGCAGACCTGGATCAAACGTAGACCGAGAAAGGCGCTTGGCACCTCGAGTGCCGTCAAGCCCTCTCCGCCCTCCGTCAGGCGGGCAATGCGATCGGTTACAGCTCCACTCTAGCGTTCTATAGAGGGTTAGTGGAGGAAAAATGCGACGACGTTCTCGGGGAAACTCTAGGCGTTGAAGATGACGAACTGTGCGGTCTGTTCGGGAGGACTTTCGGGCCGGGGCCGATGGATAATTTCCAGAGGTCTCTCGCCTGGCAGTGCTACCGAGGGGCTCTGCCTGTTCGAGATAAACTCTACCGGCACGGAAGTGCCGTCAGCCGGGCCTGCCCGAGGTGTTGCCAGGACGACGAAACCGTTCTGCACGCACTCGTTCAGTGCCCGAGTATTGCTGAAATATGGGTTTATGTCGAACAGCTACTGTCACGTGTAGGACGGATCCGACTATCGGCCGAATCCATAGTGAAGATTGCCCCACCGACCTCCTTTAACAAGGAGGACGAGGCCGTTTTCTTGTGCCTAGTGGCTGTGGCGAAAGAGGTCGTGTGGTGGACTCGTTTGAAAGGGCTAAAGACAGACACTTTCCTCTTTGGTCAAGGCCTCATCAACTTTTTCAAGTTTCACTTGAAAAGGAAGATGAGGTTAGAGAGGAAAGTGCTGTCCGATAGCAAGTTTTATGAAAGGTGGGTGAATTGTGCGAGACTGGCCTGTATAAATGGACCAGTTCTCAGGTTTCGCCTGTGATTTCAAAAAGGTAATACAAAAGGAGAAAAAAAAGGGGACTCTCTACACCCCTTTTTTTTGACCAGGTTCCCGTTGGCTTTTGTAGGGTTTTTTCCACCAGGAACCTTTCGAAACGTCTCCCCCTTTTGGGAGTTTTTCATTGTTGAATTTTTAAAATTGTTATAAAGATTTTTACTCGATGTTTTTCAAAAACGGACAAAACCCTTTGTAACCTTTCGTCCTGTTTTGTCCCTTTATGTAATCATGCGTGTCAGCCCTTGTGGCCAATAAAAAAGAATTGATTATTATTATTATTATTATTATTATTATTATTATTATTATTATTATTATTATTATTATTATTATTATTATTATTCATTCATTCATTCATTCATTCATTCATTCATTCGGCCATTCCGATCAAGAGTACCTGCTTACCTCCCTTACATTTGTCAGCCATTATTTACGAAATCAAAACCAAATCGCTTTTATTGAGGATTTCGATCACGAAATAATCGACAATCAACAAACGATTGGGAACTTCACATAAACAGTATGTGTTTTTTTTTATATTCTTTAAAACTCTGCTTTAAAAGCTTAATAGTTTCAAAATTTTCTACTTTATTGTTGTTTAAGGTGACTTTGTTGTTATATGTAATTAAGGACAACGTACGGACCTAGTACTATAGTACACTATAGTAAACTATGGTACACTATAGTAAACTATAGTACACTATAGTAAACTATAGTACTATTGTACACTATAGTAAACTATTGTACTATGGTACACTATAGTACTATAGTGAAGTCCACTATATCGAATTGGGTAAACCTAGCTAAACCCCTTCTGTTCATCATCATCATCGTTTAACGTCCGTTTTCCATGCTAGCATGTGTTGGACGGTTCAACCTTGGTCTGGGAAGCCAGGAGGCTGCACCAGGCCCAGTCTGATCTGGCAGTGTTTCTACAGCTGGATGCCCTTCCTAACGCCAACCACTCCGTGAGTGTAGTGGGTGCTTTATACGTGCTACCGGCACAGGTGCCAGGGGAGGCTGGCAACGGTGCCAGGGGAGGCTGGCAACGGTGCCAGGCGAGGCTTGCAACGGCCACGATCGGTTGGTGCTTTTTACGTGCCACCGGCACTGGTATCACAACTACGATTTCCATTGATTTTTGATCGATTTCGATCGGTTATTGGTTTTAAACCGTGTTATGACCTCGTTGTGTTACGCCATAGGGCTAGCCTAGAAGCACTTATTCACCTTCCCGATGAGATGTTTGTTCACCTGTCCAATCTCAGATTTCGCAGGATTTATCAGCTTAAACTTGGGGTTAGGGGCAAAGTTTGGTTTATGATCCTTGCTTGTGATAACCATAAAGACACACACTTCCCATAAACTCTTGTCCAGAAAACTCTCGCGGACTTGCAAAACCACCTGTGACGAAGTTTTTTTTCTTTTTTTGACCAAGGGAACTCTTAACTTAATCCCCTGTTCGATTAGCTTCATCTTTTTCACAGCATCCACAAACCGGATGTATCTTCACTTTCAACAATAGATAGCAGTCGCCACATTTCACTTCATACCTAATACATAACAGGTTATATAACTGGGCTGTTACCTAAAACTCCGTTGAACCCCTAGTGAGAATCTGATTGGTAAGATCAGCCGTAACGGATTTATTGTACACTTTGAGTAATATACCCACCCTACTGACAGATATGAGTGCATTTTTGCTTGACTTATGGACTTTTAGACGGTTTACACACACACACATTTATATATTGATATTAATATTTCACTTAGACACAAGTTCTTTTGGGCTGGACATGTTGCGTGTGTAGCGAATCCTGCAAGCATGAAGTGGATTTGATCCACCATAGCCAAATTTAAACTAACACTGCTACAGAACTTTTCCCATGGTGGAACAATGGTTTTTCTCTGACAGCAGTTTTTACATTTTCCAGATGCCTTCACCTAGGCCAAAACAATGTCTTCACCACTTGACCCTTTCTAACCTCTTCTACTTCACCAAGGGCTGGAATAGATAACGAGATCACCAACTAAATCTATTGTTCACAATGATATATATCTATCCTTCTGGATCTTAGTATAAGCAAGCTCATCCCAAGCAAAAACCAGTTAGTCACCAACCGGTGACGACTCAACGAGGTCTGGCTGACCAACCTTGGTCAGAGGGAGAAAGCAACTGTGAGACAGCCCATACAATTCTCTTTAGCTCTAATTCTGTTCTCCTACATTATTCTATCGCTATGTGTGAATTACTACTATCTATTCGTATACGTAAAACTATGTAAAGAAAACAGTCTACCGCAGCAAACTTAACTTTCGCATGTTTTTGGATTTATCAACCTGTCCGTCGAGATAAGGTATTGTAACGTAACGGTAAATAAACAATTTCCATAAAACTTCGAATATTGTTCATCTTACACATTTTACAACTTAGTCGTTTTAATAACAAACTTTTGATCGTTACTACCGCAGACACCAACATCATCACATAATATTGTCAACAAATCAATTTAAATCTGTTACAACTAAAAATTAACGACGGTTACCCAAGGTTCACAAACAACAGGTGGATGCATACAGTTGCCGAGTGGTATCCAGGATATCAAAAAAGGCCATTTGGAAGGTCTCCACGATGAAGGGAAGACGACTTAGACAAGCAATTTGGGTTAAGATGGAAAAGAATGGTGCAATCAAGACAAAATTAGAAGTGCATTGTGACCAGTGGTGTGTAACAGCAAATGGTGGCCTGGTCAGTACTGTGATATATACATATATACACTGTAAAGTGGTTGGTGTTAGGAAAGGTATCCAACCATAGAAACTATGCTAAAGCCGACACTGGAGCAAGATGCAGGTCTTGGACCCATCAGATCTTTGTCAAACTGTCCAACCCATGCCAGTATGGATCATGGACATTAAATGATGATGATATACATACATCATCATCATCGTTTAACGTCCATTTTCCGTGCTAGCACGGGTTGGACGGTTCGACCGGGGTCTGGGAAGCCAGGGGCTGCACCAAGCTCCAATCTTGATCTGGCAGTGTTTCTACAGCTGGATGCCCTTCCTAACGCCAACCACTCTGCGAGTGTAGTGGGTGCTTTTTACGTGCCACCAGCACAGGTGCCAGGGGTGTCTGATATCAGCCACGATCGGTTGGTGCTTTTAACGTGCCACCGGTACGGAAGCCAGCCAAGGTGGCGCTGGCATCGGCCACGTTTGGATGGTGCTTTTTATGTGCCACCGGCACAGAAGCCAGTCGAGGCAGCGCTGGCATCGGTCACGTTCGGATGGTGCTTTTTATGTGCCACCGGCACAGAAGCCAGTCGAGGTGGCGCTGGCATCGGCCACGTTCGGATGGTGCTTTTTATGTGCCACCGGCACAGGTATCACAACTACTATTTCCATTGATATTTGTTTCGATGTTCATGTACATGCACTTGACTCAACAGGTCTCCTCAAGCACAGCGAGATGTTCTGGGATCCAAGGTACTTTGAATGGGCAGGGGCTATGCGGAACTGGTGCCGGAAGCAGCCCGGGTCTTTGCAGTCACAGCACATCTCCAGAGATCTTGGTCCTTCGCCATTGCCTCAGTGAGGCCCAACGCTCTAAGGTCATGTTTGACTACCTCATCCCATGTCTTCCTGGGTCTACCTCTCCCCCTGATTCCTTCAACTGTTTGGGAGCGGCACTTCTTCACACATCTCTCCTCATCCATCCGCAGTACATGACCATACCATCGCAAGCGTCGCTCTTGCACACCACATCTGATGCTTCTTATGTCCAGCATTTCTCTTAGGGTGCTTACACTCTGTCATGCATGCACACTGACATTACACATCCAGCGGATCATGCTAGCTTCATTTCTTTCAAGTCTACGCATGTCCTCTGCAGTCACGGTCCATGTTTCACTACCGTGAAGCATGGCAGTTCGCACACATGCATCATACAATCTACCTTTCACTCTGAGTGAGAGACCCTTTGTCGCCAGTAGGGGTAGGAGCTTTCTAAACTTTACCCAGGCTATTCGTATTCTAGTGGTAACACTCTCTGAGCATCCACCTCCACTACTAACTTGGTCACCTAGGTAGCGGAAACTATCAACTACTTCTAGTTTCTTCCCCTGGAGTGTGATGGAATCTGTTTTCTGAGTATCTGTGGTATCTATTGTCCCTGTGCATCTGCTGTACATGAAAGCTATCTTATCAGTTAATTTCCCTTTGATGTTGCTGCACCTCTTACGCGTCCATAGCTTACACTGGGTGCATCTTATGGAGTTTCTACCTACACCTTTCCTACAGATCGAGCAGGGCCACCTGCCCGATGGGGTGTGTCTGAGTTTGCCTTTCTACTTACTATAACTTTGGTCTTTGCTACATTTACTCTAAGGCCCTTTGATTCTAACCCTTGTTTCCACACCCAAAATTTCTTTTCTAGTTCCGGTAGTGATTCTGCTATGAGAGCCAGGTCATCAGCATAGAGGAGCTCCCAGGGGCAACCTGTTTTGAATTCCTCCATTATTGCCTGGAGGACTATGATGAATAAAAGGGGACTGAGGGCTGAGCCTTTGTGTACACCTACTTCTACCCGGAATTCTTCACTATATTCGTTGCCATTCCTAACCTTGCTGATAACCTCTCTGTATAGGGCCTGTACATCCCTTATTAGCCATTCGTCAATCTCCAGTTTCCGCATCGACCACCAGATAAGGGATCGGGGGACCCTGTCAAAGGCTTTCTCCAAGTCCACAAAAGCTATGTAGAGGGGTTTATCTTTAGCTAGGTACTTCTCCTGCAGTTGTCGGACCAGGAATATAGCATCAGTGGTGCTTCTACCCGGCACAAAACCAAACTGCATCTCATATATATATATCATGGGCTTTGCCTACAAAGGTCTTGCATAGGCTTGAAAGAAATGAAGCTAGCAAGCTCTGCTGGATGGGTAATGTCAGTGTGCACGCACAACAGAGTATAAATGATTTAAGAAGAAAACTGTATAAGAAGCATCAGATGTTGTGTGCAAGAGAGAAGACTGCACTGGTTTGGTCATCATCATCATTATCATCGTTTAAGGTCCGCTTTCCATGCTAGCATGGGTTGGACGAATGACTTGAGGATTGGCGAACCAGATGGCTGCACCAGGCTCCAGTTTTGATTTGGCAGAGTTGGTATGGCTGGATGCCCTTCCTAATGCCAACCACTCTGAGAGTGTTGTGGGTGCTTTTACGTGCCAACGGTACGGGGGCCAGTCAGGCGGTACTGGCAACGACCTTGCTTGAATCTTTTACACATGCCACCGGCACAGGTGCCAGTAAGGTGTTGCTGGTAACAATCATGCTCGAATGGTGTTGTTTACGTGCCACCGGCACGGAGGCCAGATAGCCGCTCTGGCAACAATCACGCTCGGATGGTGCTCTTAATACCCTACTAGCATGGGGCTCGAGTGCCAGTATGGCGACGCTGGTAATGATCACGCTCGAATGTGATGCGTAATGATAAGGACAGCTGTGTAAAGAAGTGCTGAGCTCTAATTGAGGCGGGACCTGTAGAAGGGAAAGACCCAGGAAGATGTGTGGCACAAAGTGGTGATGATTCTTTATTATGATCATAAAAATCGATACAAAGATAGGACACTATAGGACAAAACACAATTACACAAAAGTTATGTAGTTCGTATGGTATTTAAAAATTTAGAATAATAAATATAACATTAAAAGGCACCAACCGATCGTGGCCGTTGCCAGCCTTGCCTGGCACGTAAAAATCACCCACTACACTCATGGAGTGGTTGGCGTTAGGAAGGGCATCCAGCTGTAGAAACACTGCCAGATCAGATTGGAGCCTGGTGCAGCCTATTGGCTTCCCAGACCCCAGTCGAACCGTCCAACACATGCTAGCATGGAAAATGGGCGTTAAACGATGATGATGATGATGAAATATAACACTAGACTTTAAATTTATCCTTTTTTTTTTTAAATTATAAATAGAACAGTACAGAGTTTTACCCAGCAGCCTGAAAGGCCCAGCAACTATTTTCTCCTTTCATTGATGATTAAGCTGGGTTACACCCACCTTTCTCATCACATCCTTCCAACGTTTCACATACTCTTTCTGTGGCAGGTTCCTACTCTCCAACCCCATCTTGCTCTTCAGTTGATATCTGAAGTAGTTTAACAGACCAGGGCCAGAGAAAAAGGACCCTGTCACAAAACTTTCCATTCTGGTTCTCCACACACACTCTTTCAGCACGGTCACCATACAGTAAAAACAAACCTCAACTTCCTTTGAGAGTCCAGTTGGTGGTATCATCTTTATTTTAAGGCAGTGAGCTGGCAGACAGGTTAGCACGCTGGGCGAAATGCTTAGCGGTATTTCGTCTGCTGTTACATTCTGAGTTCAGATTCCGCCGAGGTCGACTTTGCCTTTCATCCTTTCGGGGTCGATAAATTAAGTACCAGATAAGCACTGGGGTCGATATAATCGGATTAATCTGCATGTCTGTCCTTGTTTGTCTCCTCTGTGTTTAGCCCCTTGTGGGTAGTAAAGAAATAGGTATTTCGTCTGCCGCTACGTTCTGAGTTCAAATTCCGCTGAAGTAGACTTTGCCTTTCATCCTTTCAGGATCGATTAAATAAGTACCAGTTACACACTGGGGTTGATGTAATCGACTTAGTCCGTTTGTCTGTCCTTGTTTGTCCTCTCTGTGTTTAGCCCCTTGTGGGTAGTAAAGAAATAGGTATCATCTTTATTATAGATCCAGCCAACAGCTCTACTCATCCCAGATGTGATAACACGTGTTCTGTGTAACTTATCAAGCTTGACAGCTCCCGACAATGTACAAAAGCATGCTGAACGGTTTCATCGTCAGAAAGGAAATGACAAGGGACTGGGAGATGCGGGGATTTGCTGTGCTTGGAAAGACACTTCAAGCTAAGTAAGATGGCTGCCTTCCATCCATACAGGTTTGTCTTGTCAGGTGCCGGTGCCACGTAAAATGCACCCATGCCACTCTCCAGCTATCTATCTGCGGCTTTATATAGCTATGGTATGACCTCACCTGGAATTTGCATCACCGGCCTGGAACCCCTATCTTGCACAGGATATTAATCGTCTGGAAGCCATTCAGCGACGTGCAACCAAGAGAATACCCTCCATCAGGCATTTGCCATATTCTGATCGCCTTACTTCCCTGGGCATGGATACATTGAAACTCCATCGCCTAGCAGCTGACTTGGTAGACACCCATAAAATTATTAACCATCTTACAAACAATAACTCTGAGCACCTTTTCAAACTCCATCTGTCTAACACCCGTAGACATGTTTACAAAGTCAGAAAACAGCACAGCTCCCATGACTTTCGGAAAAATTTTTTTACGCTAAGAGTTGCTGAAGCACGGAACAAACTGCCGGCATCAGTTGTTAGTTGTCGGAGTACTGCATCCTTCAAAACCTCCATGCTTCCTGAGATTCGCCAACACTACACCTGATTTTCTCCCCTCCATACACACGCAAGCATGTATCTGACTCATACACTGTTCGCTTTCCAGATATTTGTACATTACTGCATATTCTTTATATGCACTTTTGACAAGTTGTGGTGCACCTGAGCACTGTATACAATAAAATTTCATTATTATTATTAAATACATCTGTGCCAGTGACATTTAAGATGCTACATCGAGTGGTGAGGTTTTATCCTTGGAAATCAGGAGTTTTGGGGAGTATGGAATCACTTATTTATCACCACTACTCCTAGATATCTTCGAGCTTGGAATGGTAGGACCCGTTAAGGCCCCCAGCTATGGATCAAATAGCAGAAAGTGACTCTGTGGCTTAGACATACAGGACTCAGGTGTTCTGATCCCTAAATGTGATCACACTGGCTCACCAGTGTGTGGACATGCCTTGTTGTCACGTAAACCAATTCTACTGCCTAAGATTTAAATAGACCCCACTGCATCTTCCAGTTAAATAGTCCCCCTTCATCTCATCTCATAGTCTGAAAGAGATCATCATCATCATAATCATCATTGTTTAACGTCCGTTTTCCATGCTAGCATGTGTTGGATGAGTGACTAAGGACTGGTGAACTAGACGGCTGCACCAGGCTCCAATCTTGATCTGGCAGAGTTTCTACAGCTGGATGCACTTCCTAACGTCAACCACTCCGAGAGTGTAGTGGGTGCTTTTTACGTGCCAGTCAGGCGGTACTGGCAATGACCTCGCTCGAATCTTTTTACACATGCCACCGGCACAGGTGCCAGTAAGGCAACATTGGTAACGATCACGCTCTAATGGTGCCCTTTTACATGCTATCGGCACGGAAGCCAGTTGGCTGCTCTGGCAATGATCACACTCGGATGGTGCTCTAGGCACCCTACTAGCACAGGCACAAGTGCCAGTAAGGCGACGCTGGTAACAATCACACTCGAATGGTGCCCTTTTATGTGCCACTGGCACGTAAGCTGCTTAGCCATTCTGTCAAACGATCACACTCGTACGGTGCTCTTGGCACCCTACTAGCATGGATGCCAGTTATCGAATTTCATTTTGATGTCTCTGCACATTTTCTTCACATCCTCATACAACTTCAAAAGGTCTCCCTTCATTTCTTTCTCAACCTTTTACTTCTCAGACCTCAAGTTCACCAGCAGGTATTGCTTCATCAACAACTTCCCTTTTAACTATTTTGCCTCCTTTTTGCCACTAATGGTCTTAGTCCGAAATTCTTCCAGGCAACAAGTGTAACACTTTCCTGCACTCCAATATTCTCTAATCCAAACCTTTCAGACACAATCCAGTCCTTATATCTTCACTTTCTTTACATATCTTCTTCCAGTTTGTATATCTCACTTGCTGTTTGTATATCTATACTTTCAGCACTTATATATCTACTTCCAATTCTTATATTTCTTATATCTCTACTTTCAGTCCTTATGCCTCGCTATTATGAAGCTGAAGAAGAAAGTTCTAGTATCTGGAAACCTGCATGTTCTGGCTTGCGTGTGGAGTTACAGGAATGTCTAGCTGAAAGTGATTGTTACAAAAAGGTGGTAATTTTTTCCATTACAAAAGAATGTTTGTGATTTGCACAGTTTCTTTACAATATAAAATATATTAATTTGGCTCTTGTTACCTAAAACAGCTGCATCCCTCTAGAAATACTTCAGTGACTTATAATTTACAAGGGAAACAATTTCTTTGTCAGATAATTTACAGTAAATATTTCTGAAGATTCTGTCGTGTCTGGGGAGAGTCATTTTATTTTTGTGCCTTATTATGTAACACACTCACCGGTAAATTTTCCACTTTTTTCTTATTTTTATTTTCCTAAAATTTTCGTTGCGTCTTGCAACCTTTTCAGTAGTTTTGACTCTAACTATTGAAAAGTTTGCATGACACAACGAAAATTAAGGGTATGAAGACAGGGAAAGCCCCCGGTCCATCAGGAATCACTGCAGAGATACTTAAAATATCTGGTGGTGTAGGCTATAGTTTAGTCACCCATATAGTCAATCAGATAATAAATGGAGTCATACACAATGACTGGTGTAGCAGCACCAATCTTCAACTACTACAAAGGTGAAGGTGACACATTAGATACGAATAATTACAGAGGTATCGAGTTGTTGGATCAGGTAATGAAAGTCATGGAGAGGGCCATAGCCCAACTAATTAGGGAGTGAGTCAGTCTAGATGAGATGCAGTTTGGGTTTGTGCCAGGGAAAAGCACCACTGATGCTATATTTCTGGTAAGACAGCTGCAGGAGAAATACCTAACCAAAGATAAACCTCTGTACTTCACTTTTGTTGACATGGAGAAAGCCTTTGATCCCTTATCTGGTGGTCAATGCGGAAACTAGGGATAGATGAGTGGTTAGTAAGAGTTGTAAAAGCCATGTACAAGGATGCTGTCAGTAAGGTGAGGGTTGGCTACGAGTACAGTGAAGAATTCCAGGTAGGGGTAGGGGTCTATCAAGGATCAGTCCTCATCCCTGTCTTATTCATCATAGTCCTCCGGGCAATAACAGAAGAATTTAAGACAGGTTGCCCCTTGGAGCTCCTCTATGCTGATGACCTTGCTCTAATAACTGAATCACTATCAGAACTACAGGAGAAGTTTCAGGTGTGTAAGCAAGGTCTAGAATCGAAAGGCCTTAGAGTCAGTCTAGGAAAAAGCCTTAGTAAGTAGGAAGGCTGACAAATCACAAATCCCTTCAGATAGATGGCCCTGCTTGATCTGTAGAAAAGGTGTAGGTAGAAACTCCATATGATATACCCAGGGTAAACTATGGGCACATAAGAGGTGCAGCAATATCAAAGGAAGCTTAAGGTGCCAAGCTGGCAGAAACGTTAGCACGCCAGACGAAATGCTTAGCAGTATTTCATCTGTCTTTATGTTCTGAGTTCAAATTCCGCCGAGGTCAACTTTGCCTTTCATCCTTTCGGGGTCGATAAATTATGTACCAGTTGCGTACTGGGTTTGATCTAATCGACTGGTCCCCTCTCCCAAAATTTCAGGCCTTGTGTCTAGAGTTGAAAAGAAAATCAAAGCAAGGTTAACTGGGAGGACAGTTTTTGTGTGTGGCAAATGCTCAAGGGCAAGAAACACTGAAAATGTGCAGGAAACAGCTTCTGTCACATCCCAGGGGGAAAAACTAGAAGTAGTTGATAGCTTCTGTTACCTAAGTGATCAAGTCAGTAGCGGGGGTGGATGCTCTGAAAGTGTAGCTGCTAGAATAAGAATAACCTGGGTGAAGTTCAAAGAGCTCCTACCTCTGCTGGTGACAAAGGGCCTCTCACTCAGAGTAAAAGGTAGATTGTATGACACGTGTGCTAACAGCCATGCTACATGGCAGTGAAACATGGGCTGTGCCTGCTGAGGACATGTGTAAGCTTGCAAGGAATGAAGCCAGTATGCTTCTTTGGATGTGTTGCCAGTGTGCATACACGACAGAGTCTAAGTGCCCTGAGAGAAAAGTTGGACTTAAGAAGCATCAGATGTGGTATGCAAGAGACGACTATGCTGGTGTGGTCATGTGTTACGAATGGATGGGTACAGCTGTGCTAAAAAGTCTCACACCCTATGCATAGGGGCAATAAACACCGAAAATGTGCAGAAAACAGCTTCCATCACATGTCAACGACAAAACTAGAATTAGTTGATAGCTTCTGTTACCTAGGTGATCAAGTCAGTAGTGGGTGTGGATGCTCTGAGAGCATTCCTGCCAGAATACAAATAGCCTGGGCGAAGTTCAGAGAGCTCCTAACTCTGCTGGTAACAAAAGTACATCGCATGTATTTGTAGGTAGTATTTATCAACATCATCATCATCATCGTTTAACGTCCACTTTCCATGCTAGCATGGGTTGAACGATTTTGACTGAGGCCCGGCGAACCAGACCAGGCTCCAATCTTGATCTGGCAGAGTTTCTACAGCTTGATGCCCTTCCTAATGCCAACCACTCCGAAAGTGTAGTGGGTGCTTTTTACATGCCACCAGCATGGGGCCAGTCAGGCGATACTGGCAATGAACACACTCGAATCTTTTACACATGCCACCGGCACAAGTGCTAGTAAGGCAACATTGGTAACGATCACGCTCGAATGGTGCCCTTTTACATGCCATGGCAGGGGGCCTGTCAGGCGGTACTGGCAATGACCTTGTGTCAAAAAAGAAGTGGGGTGGCGATCCCTGCTGTACTCTTTTGCCGCAACTTTCTCTCATTCTTTCTTCTGTTGGCCTGCCTGCTTAGCCAGCGGGGTGGCGTCATTTGAAGGCTAAAACAATGTGAAGCGCATTGTGACCAGCGATGTGTAGCAATATCTGATATACACACATGACTTTGCTTTGTTTAATGTATTTCCAAACTATGTATTAATGCTATTTTCATATTCATTACCATTATTTTAATTCCATTTTTTTCCTGTTCTTTTCTTTAGGATGGCCACACAATTAGAGAATGTGTAGCCCTTGGAAATCATCCATCTATCCCTAATGAGTGTAATGTTTTGAGGAATTCTTTTTTTGAGTGCAAGAGATCTTTACTAGACATGCGAACACGGTTCCGGGGCCGGAAGGGTTATTAACATATGTTATATTAATTATGTAATTTAAATAAATGTTTAATATTTTAATACTTCATGGTATTTATTGTTTTATTTTTTTATATACTTCACAGTCTTCAAATGAATTGATTAAATTAAAGTTACACACCAAGTATTTGTTGTTCTCTGATATCTACAAATCTATCTTAGGGTGATTTGTAGATATCAGAGAACAACAGATACTTGGTGTGTAACTTTAATTTAATCAATCAATTACCACTGATCGTCCTCATTATTATCATTATTTAACATCTGTTTTCCATGCTTTTGTGGGTGGTTGGATGGTTTGGCAAGCTATGGCAAGCCAGAGGACTGTACCAAACTCTATATACTGGATGCTTTTTACTTTGTACCAGCACTCTTCGCCCTATGAGATGACATCTGGTGTACCACAGGGATCTGTTCTTGGCCCCCTTTTATTTGTTGCATATGTTAATGACATAGATGCCAACTTAAAGTATGCCACAGTGCTGAAATATGCAGATGACATCAAGCTGTACCTCGAAATAAAGAGGTCAAATCCTGTACACTATAGATCCCTATTGCAAGCAGACCTGGAGACAATGCAGCAGTGGATCATGGACTGGCAACTCAAGCTGGCTGTGGGAAAATGTACCACCATGCATTTTGGGAGGAACCCAGTGTCCACCTACTCCCTCCACAACACTAGTCTCAAAAAGTCTTCATGTGAACGTGATCTGGGTGTTATTGTCGACAGTGATTTGCGTTGGACAAAACACATCACTAAAATTGTCAAGAAGGCTGAGGGTTTCTTGGCATAACTCACCAAATCCTTTGTGAGCCGCTCTCCGGCTATCTATCTGCGGCTTTATATAGCTATAGTAAGACCTCACCTGGAATTTGCATCACCGGTCTGGAACCCCTATCTTGCCCAGGATATCAATCGTCTGGAAGCCATTCAGCGATGTGCAACCAAAAGAATACCCTCCATCAGGCATTTGCCATATCCTGAACGCCTTACTTCCCTGGGCATGGACACATTGAAACTCCGACGTCTGGCAGCTGACTTGGCAGACACCCATAAAATTATTAACCATCTTACAAACAATAACTCTGAGCACCTTTTCAAACTCCACCCATCTAACACCCGTGGACATATTTACAAAGTCAGAAAACAGCACAGCTCCCATGACTTTCGGAAACATTTTTTTACGCTGAGAGTTGCTGAAGCATGGAACAAACTGCCGGCATCAGTTGTTAGTTGTCGGAGCACTGCATCCTTCAAAACTTCCATGCTTTCTGAGATTCGCCAACACTACACCTGATTTTCTCCCCTCCATACACACACAAGCATGTATCTGACTCATACATTGTTCGCTTTCCAGACATTTTTACACATTACTGCATATACTTTATATGCACTTTCTGACAAGTTGTGGTGCACCTGAGCACTGTATACAAAAATTTCATTATTATATCAGTGAAATAACCAAAATATATTTATTGAAAAATAGAAACCTCACATGACTATAAACACATAAACAAATTTGTTTTTTGTAAACATTTTAATTCATGAATGCATGACTACCACTGTATATATTTCACTACTTTAACTCATGAGTTTATATATATTTATTCTCCCCAAAAGGCCATACCCTACAAGATAAGTGTAGTTACTTCCCCTGTCTCAAATCTAGATGTTTTCGATCTAATTTCGATCTTTTGCTATCAAATTTGAATTAAGAGTTAAACTACATCAGCCGTAAGGGAATACATGTCTATCTTATCTAACTCGTCCAGTAGAGCCCACCAATTGATATCTGAAAAGTTCGATGAAATAACTCATGAACACTGCCATAGCTTCTACCAAAAGATGTTCTTTTACGACGACCAGTCTGAACAAGGGGAGATAATAGAAAAAAACAATCATTTGTTTATTATCTCCCTTTGTTCAGACTGGTCGACGACGTAAATATGTTGAAGCATTCTTTGGTAGAAGCTATGGCAGTGTTCATGAGTTATTTCATCGAACTTTTCAGATATCAATTGGTGGGCTCTACTGGACGAGTTAGATAAGATAGACATGTATTCCCTTACGGCTGATGTAGTTTAACTCTTTTTTTTTTCAAGGCTTGAGCACCAATTGAAAAATTCAAATTTGATTGCAAAGAATCCAAACTAGATCGAAAACATATATATATATATACCGTGAGTGTAGTAGGTATTTTTTACGTACCACTGGCACAGGGGTCAGAGGAGACTGTCAAACGGCTACGATCGGTTGGTGCTTTTACGTGTCACTGACACGGACGCCAATCAGGCGGCGCTGGCATCTGACACGTTCGGACGGTGCCTTTTACGTGTCACCGGCACAGGTGTCTTAACTACAATTTCCATTTGATTTTTATTTTGATGCTGGTGCTTGCGTATTTGACTCAATAGGTCCCCTCGAGAACAGCGGGTCACTCTACGATCCAAGGTTAGCACAGCAGGCCGTCCTGGGAGCCATGAACTCACTTCATTTGTCGGGTCTTCACAGTCACAGCATATCTCAGGGGTCTCGGTCTTGATCATTTTCTCTGTGAGGCCCTACGTGCTACCGGCACGGGTATCACAACTACAATATCCATACGACTTTTATTTTGATGTTGATGAACTTGACACAATAGGTCTCCTCAAGTGCAGCAGGCCGTCCTGCAAGCCATGAACTCGCTTCATTTGTCGAATAATAATCTTTGCAGCCTTTAAGTACAAGGCTGTTGTTTCGGGGAATGAGTATGATGAGTTATATCAAGCCCAGTACTTGACTGGTACTTTTAATTTATCAATCTCAGTACTTGATAGGTCCTTATTTTACCAACCCCAGATGAATGAAAGGTGGAGGTTAACTTTACTGGGAATTGAACACAATATATGTCACTTAATCAAAACAAATGTACCACCATGCCTTTTGGGAGGAAAAACCCAGCGTCTGCTTACTCCCTCCACAACACTAATCCCCAAAAGTCTTCTTGTGAACGTGACCTGGGCATTATTGTTGACAGCGATTTGCGTTGGACAAGACACATTGCTAAAATTGCCAAGAAGGCTGAGGATGTTTTGGCATCACCCACCAAGTCCTTTGTAAGCCGCTCTCCGACTATCTATTGCGGCTTTATATAGCTATGGTAAGACCTCACCTGGAATTTGCATCACCGGTCTGGAACCCCTATCTTGCCCAGGATATCAATCGTCTGGAAGCCGTTCAGCGATGTGCAACCAAAAGAATACCCTCCATCAGGCATTTGCCATATCCTGAACGCCTTACTTCCCTGGGCATGGACACATTAAAACTCCGACGCCTGGCAGCTGACTTGGTAGACACCCATAAAATTATTAACCATCTTACAAACAATAACTCTGAGCACCTTTTCAAACTCCATTTGTCTAACACCCGTGGACATGTTTACAAAGTCAGAAAACAGCACAGCTCCCATGACTTTCGGAAACATTTTTTCACGCTGAGAGTTGCTGAAGCATGGAACAAAATGCCGGCATCAGTTGGTAGTTGTCGGAGCACTGCATCCTTCAAAACCTCCATGCTTCCTGAGATTCGCCAACACTACACACGCAAGCATGTATCTGACACATACACTGTTCACTAGGGATTTTCATAGAAAATATGCACCTTTTTGATGTAAATAATTTTTGGTGTTAACACGGTCCGACTTGAATTTCTTCTTCTGCGGAAGGAAGAGCAAGCCTTCTTCCATCATACTCTCAATTTTGGTCAATTTACGCCGCAGGGTCTCGGAGGAGATAGTGTTAGTTGAAGGCTACCAAACCTGCCATACACAGACAACTTCAGCTTTATATATATCGAGATTTCTTCTAATGAACCCCACCAGCTACCTTAGTTAACCATTCGCTTGTCCTCTCTATCACATGTGATACACAAGGTATATTTTCTTAGTGTCTACGCATCATATATAGTACTCATTCCCAATTTTGTTTTTGAACTGAGTACAGAATATTTTGGGACTTATCAAAGGAAAGTTTTATATTACCCAGAACTTATGAAAAAGGAGTAACCAAAAACATGGAGAGAAAAAATAATTGGCATTACATCGGTTATGATGGCAAGGGTTCCGGCTCATCCAATCAATGGAACGGCTTGCTCAAGAAATTAATGTGCAAGTGGCTGAGCGCTCCACAGACACATATACCTATTTCTTTACTACCCATAAGGGGCTAAACACAGAGAGGACAAACAAGGACAGACAAACGAATTAAGTCGATTACATTGACCCCAGTGCATAACTGGTACTTATTTAATCGACCCTGAAAGGATGAAAGGCAAAGTCGACCTCGGCAGAATTTGAGCTCAGAACGTAACGGCAGACGAAATACTTATTTCTTTACTACCCACAAGGGGCTAAACACAGAGGGGACAAACAAGGACAGACAAACGGATTGTCGATTACATCGACCCCAGTGCTTAACTGGTACTTAATTTATCGACCCCGAAAGGATAAAAGGCAAAGTCGACCTCGGCGGAATTTGAACTCAGAACGTAAAGACAGACGAAATACAGCTACGCATTTTGCCCAGCGTGCTAACGTTTCTGCCAGCTCGCCGCCTTTTTTCACCAGCTGGACGCGACACCAGTCCATCGCAGCGTTACTCATTTGTGCCAGCTGAGTGGACTGGAGCAACGTGAAATGAAGTGTTTTGCTCAAGAACACAACGCGTCGCCCGGTCCAGGAATCGAAACCACAATCTCACGATCATGGTGCTGGCACCCTAACCACTAAGACACACATACCCGTAACATAGTTCTCAGGGAGATTCAGCATGACACAAAATATGACAAGGCTTGACCTTTGAATCACAGTTACAACTCATTTTTGCCAGCTGAGTAGACTGGGGCAACATGAAATAAAGTGTCTTGCACAATGCACTGCTGAGAATCAAAAATAAGAATAGATATTTAGAAAAAAATACGAAAATGCTTTGGAAAAACAAAAGGTTTAATAATCAAGGCATTCTCCCATCTACATGTCTTTTATTCATTCCTTTCACTCCTTTACTTTCTTTCCTTTACTTGTTTCTCCACCATTTTTATTATCTCTTTCTTTCTCATCTCTATGTTTCTTTCATCACTCCCACTCTGCTACTTTCCTTCTTTTCGCCCCACTTCCATTACCTTATCTTCTTTTTTTTAGTTCCTTTCATCTACCTATTTCTTTACTACCCACAAGGGGCTAAACACAGAGGGGACAAACAAGGACAGTCAAACGGATTAAGTCGATTACATCAACCCCAGTGCGTAACTGGTACTTATTTAATCGACCCCGAAAGGATAAAAGGCAAAGTCGACCTCGGCGGAATTTGAACTCAGAATGTAATGACAGACGAAATACCTATTTCTTTATTACCCACAAGGGGCTAAGCATAGACAGACATGGGTATTAAGTCGATTACATCGACCTCAGTGCGTAACTGGTACTTATTTAATCGAAAGGATGAAAGGCAAAGTTGACCTCGGCGAAATTTGAACTCAGAACGTAGAGGCAGACAAAATACCGCTAAGCATTTCGCCCGACGTGCTAACGATTCTGCCAACTCGCTACCTTAGTTCCTATCATCTGCCATTAGTTCATTCATTATCACTGCTCTCTCTCTTACTTCTTTCAGTCTCATTCACCTCTTGCATTATTTCTCATCACTCTCTCTTATCTCTTTCAATTCCATTTATTCCTCCTGGTATTTCTTTAATTCCCATCACCTCTTATCTCTTTTGATTCTTCTTCCAGCCCACATTATTTCATTCCTATCACCCTTTATTTCTTTCAATTTCATTCACTCTACCCCTCCTCCACATTAATTCCTTTATTTCCATCTTCTTTCTTTATCTCTTTCAATTCCATTCACCTCACTCAGGTATTCATTTTGTCATTCTTACCAACTTCCTTCATTTCTTTCAAGTTCATTAACTGCCTCCCAACTCTCAATTATTTAAAAAAAATTTCACTCATTCCATCTTCCATATTATTATCAGTTTTCTTCCTTATATCAACTCCCTTCTCAACAGTTCTATATTTTCTTCATCGCCACCTCCAGCACCTTCCTCCATTTCACCTCCGACATCGCCTTCACCTCTACCTCCGACATTTTCTTCATTCCTTTTTCTTTCACCGCCACCTTATTTCCTTTTACCTCCACTTCCGACATTTCCTTCTTGCCTTTCACTTTCACCTCCATCATTTCCTTCATTGCTCTCACCTCCGCCTCCAGCATCTCCTTATTTTCTTTCACCTCCGCCTCCAGCATCTCCTTATTTCCTTACCGTCTTTCCCGTCCCCGTCGCCGCCTCTTAAAGCTCATGAATATTCATATACCGCCACCACGTGACCGAGTCGTCTGCCTTCTTCCAGATTCAACAACAACACAGGTCCGGCCCAGAACATGGTTGACTGTCGTAAGTATGTCGCCGTTATATTTAGTAACATACTGTTAGAGTCTTGGAAGGTTTAAAACCATATTGTTGACATTAATTTATCGTTATTAGTATTATTAAGTCGTATGTTGAAATAATTTCCCTCAACTTTCAGTGTTATGTGTTTTCTTCGTATCTTTATGGTCATGTTTATCTTGGCACAACTGTCATATATAATGTATACACGTGTGTGTATATATGTGTTTATACGTGAGTGTATGTGCATATATAACTATATATATATATATATATATATATATATATATATATATATATATATATATATATTGGTGCTCCAGCATGGCCGCAGTCAAATGACTGAAACAAATAAAAGAATAATATATGGTTGTGTATATGTTTATATTAATAAGGATCAGATCTTTATTTAAATTCCGATCTTATCAGGAGGCCAGCATGGGAATAAAAACTTTCAAAGCTAATAATTATTATTAAAACGATAATTTAGGGTAGGGATCTAAGAGATACACCAAGTCAAATTTTGGCTGCTATTTCCAGCGTGGTGCTATCTCTTAGATACCCTAAATTATAATTTTAGTTGTGTATATGTGTATAATACATGTATGCAGCTATGTTTGTGTGTGTGTGTATATATATGTGTAGTGCTAGGTGATATATATATATTATATATATATATATATATATATATATATATATATATACATATATATATACCCTTTTACTCTTTTACTTGTTTCAGTCATTTGACTGTGTCCATGCTGGAGCCTTTACTCGAGCAAATCGACTCCAGGACTTATTCTTTGTAAGCCTAGTACTTATTCTATCGGTCTCTTTTGCCGAACTGCTAAGTTACGGGGACATAAACACACCAGCATCGGTTGTCAAGCGATGTTGGGGGGACAAACACAGACACACACAAACATATACCCCCCCCCACATATATATATATGTATATATATATATAGTTAATCCAAACAAGAAAACACACAAAAAAAAAAAAAAACAACGCGAGGACGTGGAACAAATAAAGTATTATTGGACGCTCAGGAAAGAAGGGAAGAAGGAGGATTTAACGTCTCGAGCGGAGCTCTTCGTCGGAAACATAGGAGAAGGGAAGATAGAGGAAAAAAATCGCCAGCGGTACTCACGAGGTCACACATATATATATATACACAGTACATAGATGTATATATATATATTTATATATATATAGTACTGCTTATACATAAATTTCACACACATATGTTTACACAATAGAGTTCGAGGTACGGTTGTAAACAATGTGGGGGTCCTGATTAAGTTTTCCCTTCAGCCGAGGTTAGCCATATCAGGCAGACCTGTAATCCTGTCGTGACCAACCTGTTTTTAATTAAAATTTTTCCCCCAGTATTACGTTCCTCTGCACCACATTATCGATTATGTGTGTGTGCGTTTTGAAAGATGGTAGGATGTGATAAGAGGGGAAATTTGGCTGCAGTTTTTAGCACGTCAAACGTCTCTGTCGGGCTTTCATTCAACTGGAGTCCTGACGTCACATACCCGCCTACGAATCCATTCATAATTCGTATATATATATATATATATATATTACTGGGTACTACTTGAGAACAGTGGCCCCGGTGCGCGCACTCGCGTGGTCGCGCATCCGCGCTAGCTAGTCGTGACTAGTCGATCCTACAACGACTACCTAGCGAAGTAAATAAAACACAAAATAAATAATATTTTTACACAAAGTAAATCATTTTTGTTAAACAAACTAAATAACGCTCAAAAACACAAAGTAAGGATCGACTAGTCACGACTAGCTAGCGCGGATGCGCGACAACGCGAGTGCGCGCACCGGGACCACTGTTCTCAAGTAGTACCGAAGAAAAATATACTAGAAATCGAGTAAAGTTGTTTGGCTCCCATCTGGAATAGCCCTGTGATTTAAGGACATTCCATATGTGTCCATCGTCTTTTTTGGCGGTATGTAGATTATTACTCGATTAAATAAGTACCATTTACGCACTGGGGTCGATATAATCGACTTAATCCGTTTGGCTGTGTTTAGCCTTTTGTGGGCAGTAAAGAAATAGGTATGTAGATTATTACGTTATCTAACGTGTTCTATTCCTTGTTATAAGACTGTAGGGTTGATTTGAGGGAAATTTAGATGTTGTTTCTTGCGGGATGATCTATCACGTACAGTCTCTCTTCGTTGGCTCGTATCATGAAAGTCGGGTAAAATTTAAACGAAAAGTAGAAAGAGTTGATAAAAATTCGACTTTGTAGAGGAAGGAAAAGCGAGTTTTATCTCTTTGAATCAGAGCTTGAAGAAATAATGAAAAGTGTATTTGGAAGTCAGTGTGAATGAATGAACTCCACTACTTCAATCATAGTTCCTCCTTACCTGGTCGAATAATGTTGTTCCACTATACTGTATTCATATTTGTATTTACGAACGTATGTGTGTGTGTATACGTATGTAAGAATATGTGTTTGGGTACTTGTGTCTATACGTATGTATATGTGTGTTTATACGTATATGTGTGTCTATACGCCCCTATATCTGTGTGTCTATACGCACGTATATCTGTGTTCATATACGAACATATGTGTGCGTAAAAGCACATATACACACGATATACGCACGTTTGTGTGTGTGTATATACGTACGTATATATATGTATGTGTGTGTATATATATATACACACACATATACGTACGTATATATGTGTGTATATGCGTACGTATATGTGTGTGTATATGCGTACGTATATGTGTGTGCATATGCGTACGTATGTATATGTGTGTGTATATGCGTGTGTGTATGCGTACGTATGTATATGTGTGTATATGCGTACGTGTATGTGTATAACTACGTATGTCTATGCGTACGTATGTGTGAATATTTACGTACGTATGTGTGAGTATATACGTACGTACGTGTGAGTATATACGTACGTACGTGTGAGTATATACGTACGTACGTGTGAGTATATACGTACGTACGTGTGAGTATATACGTACGTATGTGTGAGTATATACGTACGTATGTGTGAATATATATATACGTACGTATGTGTGAGTATATACGTACGTATGTGTGAGTACATGCGTATGTGTGAATATATATACGTGCGTATGTGTGAATATATATACGTACATATGTGTGAATATATATACGTACGTATGTGTGAGTATATACGTACGTACGTGTGAGTATATACGTACGTACGTGTGAGTATATAAGTACGTACGTGTGAGTATATACGTACGTTCGTGTGAGTATATACGTACGTATGTGTGAGTATATACGTATGTATGTATGAATGTGCACGTCGGTACGTATGTGTGAATGTGTACGTACGTATTTGTAAATATATACGTACATATGTGTGAATATATACATACATGTGTGAACATTTATGTACATATGTGAGTGTATGTGTTTGCAAATATGTACGTATGTATGTGTTTGTGTGTATACGTATGTATGTGTTTGTGTGTATACGTACGTATGTGTGTGTATACGTTTGTACGTATGTGTGTGTGTATGTACGTACATATGTGTGTGTCTACGTACGTACGTGTGTGTATATGCGTACGTACGTATGTGTATATACGTACGTATGTGTGTGTGTATCTATGTACGTTCGTACATGTGTGTATGTACGTACGTACTTGTGTGTACGTACGTACGCACATATGTATGTACGTACGTACATGTGTGTGTATGTACGTACATGCATGTGTGTGTATGTACGTACATGCATGTGTGTGTATGTACGTACGTGCATGTGTGTGTATGTACGTACGTGCTTGTGTTTGTATGTACGTACGCACATGTGTGTGTATTTACGTACGCACATGTGTGTGTATGTACGTACGCACATGTGTGTGTATGTACGCACGTGTGTATGTACGTACGTACGCTTATGTGTGTCTATATACGTACGTATATGTCTACATATACGTGTAGGAGTGTTTGTGTATACGTATGCATATATAGGTATGTATGTGTCTACATGTGTATATATATATATATCATCATCATCATTTAGCGTCCGCTTTCCATGCTAGCATGGGTTGGGCGGTTCAACTGGGGTCTGTGAAGCCAGAAGGCTGCATCAGGCCCAGTCTGATCTGGCAGTGTTTCTACGGCTGGATGCCCTTCCTAACGCCAACCACCCCGCGAGTGTAGTGGGTGCTTTTTACGTGCCACCCGCAGCTGGCAAACGGCCACGGACGGATGGTGCTTTTACGTGCCACCGGCACTGGGGCCAGGCAAGGCTGGTAACGGCCACGAACGGATGGTGCTTTTTACGTGCCACCGGCACAGAGGCCAGTCGGGGCGGCGCTGGCCACGGCCACGATCGGATGTTTCGCTTACTTGTCACCGGCACTGGTATCACAGCTGCAATTTCCATTGATGCTGATCGACTTCGATATTGGTTCTGCTTTCTGACATCTGATTTGATTTGGTTTGATTTTTATTTTGATTTTCACTTGCCTCAACGGAAGGAAAGGTATGTGTAAGTCGACTGGCTACATACCAGGTAGAGGCCACGGGTTATGGTCTCACTAGTCTTGCCGGGTCTTCTGACGCACAGCACGTATTACGTGTGTGTGTGTATATATACATATATATATATAATTATTAATTACGATACATACATTTATTATTATTACATATAATTTACTTTCTGAAGTAGTTTTGTAAGACAAAATTTTATCTAATAGTTAGGAGTTTTATTTGTTACGTATTATTACATTTAAGTAAATACTTTTAATATTAATTGATATTTTGGTTAATTCTGTATGTGAGTGTAAATTTAACTCTCTATATATACTATATATAAATTAATAATATTGTAAGTTTAACTAATAGGTGTGTATATATTTGAACCATTTTCTATTTTTAATTCTTGTAGTCATAGTTTGTAGTAGCATTATTATGTATATAAGTTAGCATGAAGTTTTTTTAGTATATATCATTTAATTAGAATATGATTTAACATAGATGTTTATTAAATAAATAAATAATTTAATTTAATGTATATAGATTAGATTATAGTATTTTAGTTTCACTTAATGTATATTTTGTATTTTTTATATATATATTTATTTTGTTTTAATTACTTGCTTTTGAATTTTCTAGTAACGATATATTATAGTTTGTTATTTTTTTCTTGTATAAGTTAAAATTTATTTTCATAGATGTAATAAATATTTGTATCTATTTCTTCTAGTTTTATTTATACCACATTTTTAACGAAATAAATTTTATAAATAATAAGTTCTATGTATTAAGGATAAAGATTTAGTTAGCAGAATATATTAAGATATTTCGTGTTTGTATTTTATGATATATTATTGTATTTTGTTCGATTTTTATATATATTTATATTTTCTTACAAGATTATAAACATATATTTATTTATTTAATTATTTTATTGTTTTTATCTTGGACCTGAAGAGTGACTAAATTTAAATTGAATTGATTTTACTGTTATCAGTTTGAAAATATAGCCATAAAACACATGTAGTCTTTTTATCAATTATATTCTTATTATATACTTTTTATTTATTATTTTGTACTTAATTATTGGTATATGTTTTATTGTATATTTAAGTGAAGACTATTGAAAAGGTTGCAAGACGCAACGAAAATTTTAGGAAAATAAAAATAAGGAATAAGTGGAAATTTTATCAGTGAGTGTGTTAAATTATAAGGCACAAAAAGAAAATGACTCTCCCCAGATACAACAGAATATTTATATATCATCATCATCGTTTAACGTCTGTTTTCCATGTTAGCATGGGTTGGACGGTTCAACTGGAGTCTGGGAAGCCAGGAGGCTGCACCAGGTACCAGTCTGATCTGGCAGTGTTTCTACAGCTGGATGCCCTTCCTAATGCCAACCACTCCGTGAGTGTAGTGGGTGCTTTTTATGTGCCACCAGCACAGGTGCCAGGGGATACTGGCAATGGCCACGATCAGTTGGTGCTTTTTACGTGCCACTGGCACAGGTATCACAACTACAATTTCCATTTGATCTTTATTTTGATGTTGATGTACTTGACTCAATAGGTCTCCTCATGCACAGCAGGTTGCTTATGATCCAAGGTAAGCACAGCAGGCCATCCTGCAATCCAAGGTACTTTGGATGGGCTGGGGCTGCTATGTGAAGCTGGTGCAGGAAACAGCCATGAACTCACATTATTTGTCGGGTCTTCGCAGTCACAGCATATCTCCGGAGATCTCGGTCTTTCGTCATTGCCTCTGTGAGGCCCAATGTTCGAAGGTCATGCTTGACCACCTCATCCCATGTCTTCCTGGGTCTACCCCTACCCCAGATTCCTTCAACTGTTTGGGAGTGGCACTTCTTCACACATCTCTCCTCATCCATCCATAATACATGATCATACCAGTGCAAACATCTCTCTTGCACACTACATCTAATGCTTCTTATGTCCAGCATTTCTCTCAGGGCGCCCACTACTAACTTGGTCACCTAGGTAGTGGAAACTATCAACTACTTCCAGTTTCTTCCCCTGGAGTGTGATGGAATCTGTTTTCTGAGTATCTGTGATGTCTATTGTCCCTGTGCATCTGCCGCACATGAAAGCTATCTTCTCGGTTAATTTTCCTTTGATGTTGCTGCACCTCGTATGTGCTGCTACGCCAGTCATTGGGTATGACAGTGTGGGTGACTAGGCCATAGCCCACACCACCAGATGTTTTAAGCATCTCAGCACTAGGGAGCTGTCAATTGGGATAGCTGGTCCGTTTACTGGGTCAACATTTGGCAGGCTCTCCTCCTCCCATTCATTCTCCAAATTCAGCAGTCTTTCATAATGGTTTCTCCAAGCCTTTTTCTTTTCAGAATCATTAAAAGCAAGTACAACATCATCAATGCGGACACATTTCTCTCCTGTGACATCACAATTTTCTCTTACTCACTGTCTTGCAATCCGAAATACCTCAGTTCTTTGGTCCTCAACTCACTGGACATTGGCAAACGTCTTCTTTTCTGCTTCACTCTTGGCTATGTATACCTGCCGCCCAGCCTCCCTTTTGGCTACATGGTACAGTTCCCTGCTACCCCGATCCTTCCAGGCTTTCCAGGCCTGTTTCTTTGCTCCAATGGCTTTGTCTACTGTACTATTCCACCAACACATAACTCTAGGTCTGGAAGGGACTTTTCACCAACCACAGACTTGGTATGTGGCACTCAGCAAGCTTTCCTAATAAGTAGGAAGGCAGGCAAACCACAAATCCCTTCAGGTAGATTTCCCTGCTTGATCTGTAGAAAAGGCGTAGGTAGAAACTCTATAAGATGTATCCAGTGTATCCAGTGTAAGCTATGGACACATAAGAGGTGCAGCAATATCAAAGCAAGGCTAACTGGGAAGATAGTTTTTGTATGTGGCAAGATGCTCAGGAGCAATGAACACTGAAAATGTGTAGAGAACAACTTCCACCACATTCCAGGGAGTAAAACTAGAAGTAGTTGATAGCTTCCGTTACCTAGGTGACCAAGTCAGTAGCGGGGGAGGGTGCACTGAAAGTGTAGCTGCTAGAATAAGAATAGCCGGGGCAAAGTTCAGAGTGCTCTTACCTCTGCTGGTAACAAAGGGCCTCTCGCTCAGAGTAAAATGTAGATTGTATGACGCATGTGTGCGAACAGCCATGCTACATGGCAGGCAAACATGTGCCGTGACTGCTGAAGACATGCGCAAGCTCGCAAGGAATGAAGCTAATATGCTCTGATGGATGTGTAATGGCAGTGTGCATACTCGACAGAGTGTAAGTACCTTGAGAGAAAAGTTGAACCTAAGAAGCCTCAGATGTGGTGTGCAAGAGAGACAACTGCACTGATATGGCCATGTGGTGAGAATGGATGTGGATAGCTGTGTGAAAAAGTGCCACACCCTAGCAGTTGAGGGAACCTGTGGAAGAGGTAGATCCAGGAAGACCTGTAATGAGGTGGTGAAGCATGACCTTCGAACATTGAGCCTCACCAAGGCAATGACTAGTGACTGGGACCTTTGGAAATATGCTGTGCTTGAGAAAACCCAGCAAGCCAAGTGAGACCAGAATCTCGTGGCCTATGCCAGGGGTGTAACCAGCCCACTTATGTGTACCTTTTCTTCATTGGACACTAAACTCTGCTTGCGAAGACCTGTTGAGGCAAGTGAAATCGAAATCAAATTTGATGACTGGCATACATGCTAGTGGAGCGCTAAGAGTACCATCAGAGCGTGATCGTTGCCTGTGCAATAAACTGGCTTCTGTGCAGGTGGCACATAAAAAGCACCATTTGAGCGTGTCCGTTGCCAGTACCACCTCGGAGTGGTTGGTGTTAGGAAGGGCATCCAGCTGTAGAAAATCTTCCAGATTGAGATTGGAGCCTGGTGCAGCCATCAGTCAAAATCGTCCAACCCATGCTAGCATGGAAAGCGGACGTTAAATGATGATGATGATGATGACATGAAAGTATGGCTGGATAGTTAGAAGCTTGCCAGCTTTGATCTCACTGTATGCCATCTTAAGTATAATGTGTTCTTTTTGGTCTTTAGTTGACTTGAGCCTTGTGAGTGAAATTGGGTTACCAGTATGGAAAGCTCATTGGATGGGTTGTAATTACAATTAAAAGGGATCATCCCTACTTTAGCCCTTTGTCATGCTGATTATCCTTTAGTTTTGTGTTAAGGGTACAAAGTATCTATGGAAGACATTGCTACCCACTCTATAATTCTGTGTGTATGTTATTTTGTTGATTAAATACTTACCAAAATTGATGGTGTCCCCCCCACCCATTTTGAGCCAATAAGAGGAATGACTGGGCCAAGCATTAGAAAGCTTATGACGAACATGCTTGTTGAATTTTGATAGTTTGTTGATTTAGGGATTTAGGAACATTGCCTAGCCATTAAAATCTTTGAAACGTTGTATGGAGAATCAAAACATATAACTTCAATAACTTTGAGCCAGTATAGGCCAAAGCCATGTCAACTTAATAGCACCACCTGGTGAAGTCTTTTAGTCATATATGGGGACCACGGAGTGGTTGGCGCTATACTCACGGAGTGGTTGGTGTTAGGAAGGGCATCCAGCTGTAGAAACACTGCCAGATCAGACTGGAGCCTGGTGCAGCCTCCTGGCTTCCCAGACCCCGGTCGAACCGTCCAATCCATTCTAGCATGGAAAATGGATGTTAAACAATGCTGATGCTGATGATGATGGTGGTGGTGATGATGATGATGATGGGGGGGGGGGGCACCACGGTCCACTCTAACAAAGAGTTATTATTGTTGGAGACATATCCAGGTGTAGAGGTTGGTCTGGGATTTTAAAATGTCATCAAAACAGTGCAAAAGCTGTGACAAGTAGTCTCTGCCATCATGGAAAACCATACTGGTTGGGGTTCAACAGATTGTCTTCAAGGAAGTGAGTTATTCACAGAGGGAGAGAAATCAAAGAATAAAAACCCAAACCAACAAATATTAAACTGGTGAGGATAGCAACATGGTTACTTTCTTTTTCTCGTTTGAAACAAAACATCTGTGTTTTTCTATCAGATGTGGTATGCAAGAGAGACGTTAGCGCTGGTATGGACATGTACTGCAGATGGATGAGGAAAGATGTGTGAAGAAGTGCCACTCCCAAACAGTTGAAGGTATCAGGGGAGAGGTAGACCTGGGAAGACATGGGATGAGGTAGTCAAGCATGGCCTTCGAACGTTGGGCCTCACAGAGGCAATGATGAAAGACAGAGATCTCTGGAGATATGCTGTGACTGCAAAGACCTGACAAATAATGTGAGTTCATGGATGTTTCCTGCCCCAGTTTTGCATAGCCCCAGCCCATCCAAAGTACCTTGTATTGCAGAACGACCTGCTGTGCTTGAGGAGACCTATTGAGTGAAGTACATCAACATCAAAATAAATATCAAATGGAAATTGTAGTTATGATACCTGTGCCGGCGGCACGTAAAAAGCACCATCTGAACGTGGTCGATGCCAGCGCCCCCTTGACTGGCTTCTGTACCAGAGGCATGTAAAAAGTACCAGCCGATCGTGCTGCTGCCAGCCTCCCCTGGCACCTGTGCCGGTGGCACTTAAAAAGTACCCACTACACTCACAGAATGGTTGGCGTTAGGAAGGGCATCCAGCTGTAGAAACACTGCCAGATCAGACTGGAGCCTGGTGCAGCCTTCTGGCTTCCTAGACCCCGGTCGAACCGTCCAACCCATGCTAGCATGAAAAACGAACGTTAAACGATGATGATGATATGTATGTTTGTATGCTTGTATTACCGCCTCCTTATATAATTCAACTTTGTAAATGATTTACTTTCACAGGTACTGAATTAAAATTCCTTTAGCTGCCCAGCTGGAAGGACCCTTTCCACAGTCACTATGATCTCAGTTCTGCCGCATGCCTCCTGGCTGTTGGCTTTGTTGCTGCTGGTCTGCACTTTCCTAAGTACCATTACTACTCATGTGGTCTCAGAGAAAAATACTTGTTTAGATCCAGTGACGAGGAAGGTGAAGAACCTTGAGGATTTAGATCTACAGAAAATAACAATCTCTATGCCTGGAGCAAGACCGTCTAAGGTGAGTATGATTTCTCAGCCTGATCTCTTAATTTTCTTGATATCTATTTATTGTCATTATGTTTTAAGGGGAACACTGAAACAACAACAGCAACTACTACTACTGCTACTGCTGCTGCCGCCGCCGCCGCCGCAGCAGCAGCAGCAGAGTAGTGGCCACCTGTTCTTTCCAAGATACAAAGATGGTTGGTAGATGGTTCCATTGCATCATGTGAGGACACAGCTCTTCCCATCCTACACTCTATCAATTCTATTCTACTTCAAGATTTTGTTAGACCTCACACATTCTTCTTTCTGTACATTAGCAACACTTATAGCAACACAAACTGTTTCCCCTTTATATAACTTCTTTCACTACAACTGTAGGCTCTACAGCTCTGAATTTAACTATATATCTCCTCTATCCAGGCCTACTAGACACATCTGTCTTGTTTTCTTTTTATAATCCCTTTTGTTTTTCACTAAGCAGATTTGTCATCCTGTTACAATTATCTGCTGACATTAACCTACAAATATTCAAACTAAGCACAACAGCATCAGTCTTATTGTTTGTGGGGGCTTCTTAAGATCATAAGTTCTCCCTTCCTCTGACTAATGTATCCTTCAGAGAAGGAAACAGTAATAGTTCTGCAAATTTCATCTGTTTTATGTGTGTCATCACCACCATCATTTAACGTCCGTTTTCCATGCTAGTATGGGTTGGATGGTTTGACCAGGGTCTGGGAAGCTAAGATGCTGCACCAGGCCCCAGTCTGATCTGGCAGAGTTTCTGCAGCTGGATGCCCTTCCTAATGCCAACCACTCCGTGAGTGTAGTGGGTGCTTTTTACGTGTCACTGACACAGGGGCCAGTCAAGGCAGCGCTGGCATCGGCCATGTTCGGATGGTGCTTTTTACGTGCCAGATGAGGCTGGCAAACGGCCATGATCGGTTGGTGCTTTTTACGTGCCACCGGCACGGAAGCCAGTCATGGTGGCGCTGGCATTGGCCACGTTCGGATGGTGCCTTTTACGTGCCACCGGCACAGGGATCACAGCTACAATTTCTATTAATTTTTGATGTTGATGTACTTGACTCAATAGGTCTCCTCAAGCACAGGGTCGAAATGGTGTTTCTTTACTTTCCACCTGCACAGGAGTCAGTCCAGCGGCACTGGCAATGGCTGGGTGCCAGTCATAGGATTTGGTTCAATTTTGATTTCACTTGCCCCGACAAGTCTTTGCAAGCAGAGTTTAGTGTCCAATGAAGGGAGGTTGGCATGGGTGCCAGTCGTCGGATGTGGTTCGATTTCGAATTCAATTTCGATTTCACTTGCCTCAACAGGACTTTGCAAGCAGAGTTTTGTGTCCAAAGAAGGAAAGGTATGCATAAGTGGGCTGGCTACATCCCTGGCAAAAGCCACGGGTTATGGACTTGCTTGTCCTGCCGGCTTTTCTCACGCACAGCATATTTCCAAAGGTCTCAGTCACTAGTCATTGCCTTGGTGAGGCCTAATGTGTGTGTGTGTGTGTGTAGAATTTTGTTTGAGAAAATTTGTGTGAACAAGTGTGAAATCTGAAATGAAAACTGAGACAGGCATTACAAAAGAACTGACATGTAATTCATTTTAGCTTAATATTTTGAGTATAAAAAATAACCCATTTTAAGAAGAAGAGAGAAGTGGGTGATAGTAAATTATGATTAGGTTTATAAATGCTAAATAACAAACCTGGGAGGAGTTGAAAAATGAAATGATATCAAGAAACTAAAGAAGAAGGGAATACATCAGGTATACCTCACCATAGAACAGCTGATTGTAGATTTCCTAATATTTTGTACCATAAGGATGAGAGATATGTTATGAAGTATTCCAAATTGGAATCATCATCATCGTTTAATGTATGCTTTCCATGCTAGCATGGGTTGGACGATTTTGACTGAGGGCTGGCGAACCAGATGGCTGCACCAGGTTCCAATCTTGATCTGGCAGAGTTTCTACAGCTGGATGCCCTTCCTAACGATAACTACTCCGAGAGTGTAGTGGGTGCTTTTTACGTGCCACCAGCACAGGGGCCAGTCAGGTGGTTCTGGCAATGACCTCGCTCGAATCTTTTTACACATGACACCGGCACAGGTGCCAGTAAGGCCATGTTGGTAACGATCACACTCAAATGGTGCCTTTTTACGTGCCACTGCATGGGGGGCCAGTCAGGCAGTACTAGCAATGACCACGCTCGAATCTCTTTACACATGCCACCGGCACAGGTGCCAGTAAGGCGATGTTGGTAACGATCAGGCTTGAATGGTGCCCTTTTACGTGTCACTGGCACGGAGCCAGTCAGCTGCTCTGGCAACAATCACGCTCGGACGGTGCTCTTGGCACCCTACTAGCATGGACACAAGTGCCAGTAAGGCCACGCTGGTAACGATCACACTCAAATGGTGCCCTTTTATATGCCACTGGCATGGAAGCCGGTTAGCTGCTCTGTCAAACGATCACACTCGTATGGTGCTCTTTGCACCCCGCTAGCATGGATGCCAGAATATTCTTGCAGAAAAGTGTATCAAAAGTGATGCAGATTCTCTTAAATAAGTAAAATGGATGATGCAAGGAAGTGATATTATGAGAGGTTTGTGAGTGAGGCGTGAGGATGCATTGAAACTCCGATGTCTGGCAACTGACTTGGCAGACACCCATAAAATTATTAACCATCTTACAAACAATAACTCTGAGCACCTTTTCAAACTCCACCTGTCTAATACCCGTGTACATGTTTATAAAGTCAAAAACAGCACAGCTCCCATGACTTTCGGAAACATTTTTTCACGCTAAGAGTTGCTGAAGCATGGAACAAACTGCCGGCATCAGTTGTTAGTTGTCGGAGCACTGCATCTTTCAAAACTTCCATGCTTCCTGAGATTCGCCAACACTACACCTGATTTTCTTCCCTCCATACACACAAGCATGTATCTGACTGTTCCCTTTCCAGACATTTGTACATTACTGCATATACTTTATACGCACTTTCGACAAGTTGTGATGCACCTGAGCACTGCATACAATAATTTCATTATTACATTATAGGAGGGTTAAGGTGTTACCAGAGCAACAAGCCGGCCTTCGTGCTGATGGCACATCAAACACACCATTCAAGCGTGATCGATACAGCATCGCCTTACTAAAACTTGTGCTGGTGGCATGTGAAACATTTGAGTGAGGTCGTCGCCAGTGCCACTGGACTGGCTCCTGTGCAGGTGGCACGTAAAAAGCACCATTTGGGCATGGCCATTGCCAGTACCACCAAACTGGCCCTCGTGCTGGTGGCACGTAAAAGCACCCATTACACTCTCAGTGTGGGTGACGTTAGGAAGGGCATCCAGCTGTAGAAACTCTGCCAGATTAGATTGGAGTCTGGTTCGCCAGACCTCAGTCTAATCGTCCAACCCATGCTAGCATGGAAAGTGGACGTTAAATAATGATGATGATTATAGGAGGGGGAACAGAATGAGTGAGACAGTTGGTATTGTCAGAAAAGTTAGGGTTACTAGTGGGATCCCTGATCAATTTAGGATAAAGAACATCAACAACCAATCTATATATTAAGGTCAACCCTGAATCAGGAGAGTTGTTATCAAATACATTCCAGCTATGTCCATCCAGCCTTTTTTTCTCTTTTATTGCAGACAGTGTATCTAGAACAATATTATTCAATGTGTCCTTTTTTATTTTAAGTGATAGGGTGTGATTTGAAGATTTGGCTGCTATTTCTAGCTGGTCAAGGGACTACATAAGAACCTTTCCAGAGCTCTGTCATCGGAACCAGCCTATTCATTATAGTTCCTGAGGCTACAATGTCAAAGTTTAGGATTGCCTGTGTTTTGGAATTATACTTTCAGAATTTTATTTTCTACTAGCATTAAAGACCTGGCGTTGCCGGGTCATAGTGCTAGTGCATGTATATATGTGTATATATATGTATACATATTACATGTACATCTATATATATATATACATCTACACATAAAATACAAAATACAAAGTTATATCTTGATAGCGCTAGTGACAACAATGCTCAAAATATATAACAGACTGGAATTGTTAGCCCGTCTCTTGTAATTTCGATCAATTGTATCTTGTCCTCCCTCTTGTATAGAAGTGTGGCTACAATCCAGCCTACCTCTACTTTGGGGATGGGGGGCATTTAAAATTTTTTTCCAGGACGTCCTACGTCCCAGATATAAAGGTAAAAATAAAATATTTCCACTTTGCAAGTTCGAGTCGAGTACTCCCTTGCACGCTCCGTTGACTCGAACCTTGCTTCAGTTGTGGCAAATTTACCGCCTCTGATTAGATATCTTTCATAGTCACACCAAGACACTTTTCGAAGGTGCTTTCCTCCATGTGTTCAAATCTTCTTTTTTCTCTACATTGTATACTTTATAGGCAATAGTCTTTTCTTTAATTTAATTTTTTATTATCCATCTGGACTATTCCATTTCTGCACGCTAATTTTATTGTTAATTTATTCCCATTCATGTGAAACCACTTATTCAAGTTCAAGTCATTGATGCAATTTTATACCAATTGCTATTTTTACTTTTGTTATGTTACGATTATATTATACTTTAGTTTGATTTTAATTATTACTTACTACATATAATTCAATTGTTATTATTATTTTTATTGTTAAAGTGAAAGTATCTGACATAAAATAGAGAAATGTTTTTGTTTCACTTTTAACACGTAATACTGAAATAGTGGAGATATGATATTGCTATGGGCTCGCTCTAGGCAAGAAGTTGAACATTTTTTTTGCCCATGAAACTACATGGACCCTAAGTAAGGCATGTGTAAAATTTGAATGAAATTGGTTGTGTAGTTCTGAAGTTTTAGGAAATCGTAGTGGAGAAGATGTGATATTGCTGTGGGCTCGCCCTAGGCAAAAAGTTAAAAAATTGGTTGTGTAGTTCTCAAGTTTTAGGGAAACACACAGACAGACAGACAGACACACATTCTCAGTTTTATATATATAATAAAGATTAATTTTATTGTTTTAAGAATTGTCAATGAATCTGATTTTTTTTTATTTGGTGGGGAAGCCACTAATGATATTTGCTCTTTTGTTTTAGGATGACGAATACTTATGCACCAGTAAAAAGCTGTCCAAGGAAACCAATTATATTGGTAAAATTGTTTTATAATCCACTTTATCTATAGTTGGGATGGGTTTTCACAAAATAGCATTTTGCATGTTGTTGGAACAAATTTGCTTTTGTTTGTAAACTAGATGCCATTTCCAATGCTGGGTACTTGAACACAAAGTTGAAGTAGTATTTTGTTGCTGTTGCTGTTTAACCTGTATCTGATGTAGGCCTGGCTGAGCAAACCTATGATCTAAGACATTCCAGCTCATACCATTCCATCTTTATGTATATTGGGAACAGGGCTAGATAAATACATATAGAGGCCATAAGCACTTAAAAGATTTTGGTGCCCCCGCCCTTATATATATATATATATAAGTAAATAAATGGAGTTGAATGCAGATGCTATTCAAATTCTTTTACTTTTGACATATGTTTCGAAGACAACATTGGTTTTATTCCAAAGGAATAAACGGTGTAAAATGCAATCTTCTCATCAGGAAAGAAAGAGAACCTATCTCAACAAAAAGACATTATAACAATTTTGATGACTGCATAAATGATAAACAAAACGCTATTAAGTATTAAAAAAAAAACGTTAATAGATTCGACGTCAAAGGCAGGCACTAGGAAGAGAAGAGGTAAAGAAATAATAAGTAGAGAACAAATAAAGAGGGATATATTGGTTGAAAAAATGTTCAAAGGCTTAGAAATAGATTTCTCTATTGAAGTAAAGTGCAAGTTGAACTAAATGTTCAAACTATAAAGTCTGGTAAAATCACTTATATGAGCTAAAGGTATGTTTCTGCCAGTGCTTACATTTGTAAGATCGCTCTATAAGTGTGTTAACTGCATTCAACCCCATTTATTTACTTATACTACACAAATTACTGCACATTAACCCGGAGTTTCTACCTTTGAATAGGTCGCTACATCCTTGTTACTTGCGTGAATTTTACTACCCTGGTAACTGTTTATTGAATTTTCCATGTTAACGGTAAACAAAGGATAATTCATTCATCCATTTATATATATATATATATATATATGATTCAAAATATAAACTATAATAAACCATAAAATAAATTTTTATTTTTCAAAATGAAACAAAACTAATGGTAAGATGGAAAAATAATGTTTATTTTTGTAAACATTCTCTTTATATTTGAAAAGTTTTCACCTACTTTTCTTAATTGCAGTCTTTGATCAGATTCTCATTTTGACACTACGAGCACTTCAAAGTTATATTTTCAATCATATAAACCACTTTGAATATTATTTTAGCAAGTTTAACCCTTTAATGTTCAGATTACTCTGTTAAATGTAATGCTTTTTCACTCAAATTGTTTTGAATTAATCATGCATTATCTCATAGCTTTGAGGTTTCAATGATGTGATTGTTTATTTTTAGACTGTCAATGTAGGTTAGGTGTGAGAGGCTAGATATGGCTAGTTCAAATATAAAACATGTAGAATATATTGGGCCGGATGTGGCCGGTTTAAACACTAAAGGGTTAAAGTGATTTCGTCTGTGCTGTAAACCATTTAGAATGTCTGTGGTCCCTCCTTCCCTTGAAGCTCTCAGCATGTACTTAGCTGGATTAACCATTAAGCAAACTATTTCATCTTTGATGTTTTGTTAGCTGAAGGACGGGAGGGCTGAAATGGTGTCTATGTTTACATAAGCATCTAAAACACTTTGTAACAGTATGGTACATGCTACTAAGACAATCATTTGCAAGTGATGGCCATGGTTTTTTAAAAATATTAAAAAAAATTTTAGATTAAGGTGTAAGTGTAGCTGTGTGGTAAGAAGTTTGCTTCCCAACCACATGGTTCCAGGTACAGTCCCACTATGTGGCACTATGGGCAAGCTTCTACTATAGCCCCAGGTTGACCTAAGCCTTGAGAGATGGAAACCAAAAGAAGCCCATTGATATATATTGTGTGTGTGTATCTTTGTATTTGTCCTTCACTACTGCTTGACAACTGGTGCTGGTTTGTTTATGTCCCCATAACTTAGTGGTTTGACAAAAAAAAAACTGATAGAATAAAAGCAGGTTTAAAAAAGATTAATACTGAGGTTGATTTGTTCAATTAAACCCCTTCAAGGCAGTGTCCTAGCATGGTTACAGTGCAGTGACTGAAACAAGTAAAAGATAAGAGATAAGGTAAACAGAAAATATGGCTTCATGTTTTTGTTATTTTAAAAAAAAGTATGTAGTGACGCTATTTTGGAAGTTTTTAGTGTGCATGCGCAGAGTTGCATTACTTCCGGTAGGCCACCGGAAGTTCCCTCTTGCGTATGCACAGAGAACTGCCAACAGAAAGTTTTTCCGCTAGATCGGTCTTTTTGAAGCTGCAGCCCTATCGAGTGGACACAACTCAACCTTCTCTCAAGGAAAACCCAACACATAAAGAAGCCCCCTTCTACGCGGGAACGGAGACAGCATTTTGGCTCACACAAGTTAACTATTGTGAATAGTTTTATGGCCTTGGCTACTGGTTCGCCCTGAAGAAAATATATGTGTATATATTTTATTTGCGAATCCAGACAAAAATAAAGTATTATTTATTGCTGTTGAAGATAGTCGAAGTTTTGGTTTTCCTTTCGACATAATTGAATGTAACAGGATAAGACCGACACCCTTCAAGTGTTCCAGAGACCTTCATCCTTATTACAAGTACTTCGAATTTTTTAGAGGATGGGAAATTGGAAAGTGTGGTGTTTTGTATGATTTAAATTGAACTGAGACACCCTAGTGGCTTTATAACGCTTGAGTTCAGTTCCACTGCAAATATTTTGTTACTCTTTTACTATCATGCAGTGTCATGTTAAGTCAAGTTACTGAGGAACAAACACAATCACATAGATGCACGCACACACACGTGTGTGTGTCTGTCTGTATTCTTTTACTTGTTTCAGTCATGCTGGAGCACCGCCTTTAGTCAAATCAACCTCAGGACTTATTCTTAGTAAACCTAATACTTATTCTATCATCTCTTTTGCTGAACCACTGTTATGAGGATGTAACCACCAACAAGCAATGATGGGGGCAGGAGGAAACAGATACACACACACACACACACACATGTACAACGGGTTTCTTCTGCTTCTTCTTATTATTATTATATTTCTGAGTTCAAATTTCTCTATCAAATGGAAACTGTAGTTGCGATCCCTGTGCTGGTGGCACGTAAAAAGCACCATCCGGATGTGGCCGATGCCAGCACCGCCTTGACTGGCCCCTGTGCCGGTGGCACGTAAAAAGCACCAACCGATCTTGGTCATTGCCAGCCTCGCCTGGCACCTGTGCCAGTGGCACGTAAAAAGCACCCACTACACTCACGGAGTGGTTGGCGTTAGGAAGGGCATCCAGCTGTAGAAACACTTCCAGATCAGACTGGAGCCTGGTGCAGCCTCCTGGCTTGCCAGTTTTCAGTCAAACCGTCCAACCCATGCTAGCCTGGTAAGCGAACGTTAAACAATGATGATGATGATGATGACTTTGCCTTTCATCCATTTACTGTCAATAAAACAAGTAGTAGGTTGAGCACTGGGATTAATATAATCCTCTCCCCTGAACTTGCTGGCCTTGTACCAAAATTCGAAACCATCATCATCATCATTGTTATTATTAAGGTAGTATAGCGGACTACCCAGTTTTTCTTATATTAGATAGTATAGCGAATATTTTCTAGTTAGTTTGTTTACTGTTAATGCAATGCTACTTATTATGTTTCCTATTTGGAAATAGATAAAATTATTTAGCTCTTAAAGTAAGGATGTATATAATGATAAAACCGTCACTTCTAACTTACTACAGCTATATAAACGCCATAGTGAGAAATATACTTTCTGGAACACTAACGAACATTAGCGTGCATGTATGTTAAATATTATTTTGTGTTCTTTTAACCACTATAAAAAAATACAGTTTAATAATTACAGAAATACATTTTATATATAAGTTGAAGAACGTGAAGAAAGAGAAAACATTTTCTACATTAATTTTTATTATATACATATAGCATTTTTACATTATATACATTTTGAAGAAAAGTAAATTTTGTCGTAGAGAATTACGACTATATATTTTAGCTAACTAATTCCTCATTGTAGCTATATTAAATCTCAACAGTTCAAACAAGACTTGTTGGATTTTTCTTGGGCATGGCATAAAAAATAACCAATATCTCAAAGGAGTGAGTGTCGTGGAGTTTAGTTACATCCAACAAACACTGAAATTTTTCCCAAAATCCAGGGTTTTTATAACTGCTCAACTTGACTTTAAAGTATCAAAATCACATAAAAATATTCTTTAACTAACTTTTAGAATTCCTATATGAGCAGTAATATTAACCAATGGGAAAATCGACAATCATATTTCTTCGGCAATACGACATTACGTCAAGAATCAAAATCACAAAAATATTCTTTAACTAACTTTTAGAATTCCTATATGAGCAGTTATATTAACCAATGGAAAATCGACAATCATATTTCTTTGGCAATACGACATTACGTCATATTGCCAGCTACCACAAATTGGCACTATTATTTAAAAATGGCTACACGCTACAGTAGCGAGGTAGCAGAAACATTAGCCCATTGGGCAAACTGTTTGGTGGCCTTTCACCTATCTTTATGTTCAGTGTCCAAGTTCTGCCAAGGTTGACTTTGCCATTCATCCTTTTGCAGGGGTCAATAAATTAAGTACTAGTGAAACACTGGGTTTGATGTAATCAACTGGTCCTTTCCCCCAAAATTTCAGATTTTGTGCCTTTAGAAAGGATTATTATTATTATACTTCTGAGTTCAAATTCCACTGGGGTCAACTTTGTCTTTCATCCTTTTAGGGTTGATAAAATAAGTGCTCGCTGAATACTGGGGTCAATCTAATTGAATTAGATTCCCTGAATGTGTAAAAAGATTCAAGCGAGGTCATTGCCAGTACCGCCTCACCAGGCCCCTGTGCCGGTGGCACGTAAAAAGCACCCACTACACTCTCGGAGTGGTTGGCGTTAGGAAGGGCATCCAGCTGTAGAAACTCTGCCAGATCAAGATTGGAGCCTTGTGCAGCCATCTGGTTTGCTAGCCCTCAGTCAAAATCGTCCAACCCATGCTAGCATGGAAAGCGGACGTTAAACGATGATGATGATGATGATATCACAGAACTCCAGTAGCCTTGTTTGTTCTTCGTTTTGGGAACCAATTCTATGGCCCCCATGTGCACCATGGATGATATTTGGGTACTACCCAACATATCCATTGAAATCACTAGCCATGAAGATGAGGTCATTCTCATTTGTCTTTGAGGTAACCTGCAGAAGAATATCATAAAAGTGGTCCTTTTGTTCATTTGGCAGACCCGCCTGAAGGGCATAGGCAGAGATAACTGCTGCTGTACTACTTTGCAAAACCAGCCTAAGCTTAAGTATTCTATTGCACACTCTGACCTTATCAACCCATTTCTCTGTGATTATGCCCACACCACCTACCCCATCACTGTTACCTTCCCCAAAAGATTTTATACCTGTGAGGAGTCTGGCTGAAGCACACCACCTTTATGTGTGTGTGTGTGTGTGTTGTGTCTTTTTTGTTTGTATTTGTCCCCCCCCCCACTGCTTGACAACCGGCGTTGGTGTGTTTATATCCCTGTAATTTAGTGGTTTGACAAGAGACCAGTAGAATAAGTACCAGGCTTAAAAAATAAGTACCGGGATTGATTCATTTGACTAAAATACTTCTAGGTGGTACTCTGCATGGCTGCAGTTTAATGACTGAAGCAAGTAAAAGATAAAGGATAATTATACACCATGTGTGCGTGATCGTTACCAGCATCACTTTACTGGCACTCGAGCCCTATGCTAATAGGGTGCCAAGAGCACCATCCGAGTGTGATCATTGCCAGAGTGGCTATCTGGCTTCCGTGCTGGTGGTACATAAAAGACACCATTTGAGCGTGATCGTTACCAGCATCGCCTTACTGGCATCTATGCCGGTGGCATGTGTAAAAGATTCAAGTGAGGTCGTTGCCAGTACCGCCTGACTGGCCTTGTGCCGGTGGCACGTAAAAGCACCCACTACACTCTCGGAGTGGGTGGGTGACGTTAAGAAGGGCATCCAGCTGTAGAAACTCTGCCAGATCAAGATTGGAGCCTGGTGCAGCCATCTGGTTCGCCAGCCCTCAGTCAAAATCGTCCAACCCATGCTAGCATGGAAAGCGGACGTTAAACGATGATGATGATGATACACAAAGACCTGTTGTTTTTTTTTTCTTTTATCAAATGATAGAGATCCTAGTGCATTGTTTAAACATCTTTTATTTGCAGTATAATGCTTCAGCATTTAATTCTATCCATTCCTTGTATGTTTAAATGCCCTATATAAAAATAATGCGATATATATTGATACCTGTTTTTGTCTCTCTGTTTTACTATAACCTTTCATCATCTGGCACAGGATCCCCTCCTCCAATGCTCCCCTTCCAGCTCTCAAAGGATGCTTATCTAGGAAGTTACTTGGTGACCCTGCCAGTGCTGGTCCCACTTAAAAAGCATCCAGTCCACACAGTAAAGGGTTGGCATTTGGAAGGGCATCCAGCTGTAAAAACCTTGCTGAAACTGACCTCGCCTGTGCTTGTGCAATGTAAAATGCACTCTATCCATTCTGCTGAGTGGCTGGTGTTAGGAAAGGCATCCAGCCATAAAACCCTTGCCAAAATACACAGGCATAGCTGTCTAGTAAGATGTTTGTCTCCTAACCTCATGATTTAAGGTTCAGTCTTGTGTTAAACCATCCAACCCATGCCAGTATGAAAGGAGGATGTTGAATGATGATGATCATCATGATTGTATGTAGCATTAAAGGTTTTATCATCATCATCATCATTTAACATCTGTTTTCCATACTAGCATGGGTTGGACGGTTCAACCAGGGTCTGGGAAGCCAGGAGGCTACACCAGACTCCAGTCTGATATGGCAGTGTTTCTACAGCTGGATGCCCTTCCTAACACCAACCACTCCGTGAGTGTAGTGGATGCTTTCTACATGCCACCGGCACAGGTGCCAGGCGAGGCTGGCAATGGCCACGATTGGTTGGTGCTTTTTACGTGTCACCAGCATGGAGGCCAGTCATGGCGGCGCTGGCAACAGCCACGTTCGGATGGTTCTTTTTAGGTGCCACCGGCACAGGGATCACAACTACAATTTCATTGATTTTTTTGATCGGTTTTGATTTCACTTGCCTTAACAGGTCTTCGCAAGCAGAGTTTTGTGTCCAATGAAAGAAAGGTACACATAAGTGGGCTGGCTACATCCCAGGTAAAGGCCACGGGTTAGGGTCTCACTTGTCCTGCCGGGTCTTCTCACGCACAGCATATTTCCAAAGGTCTCGGTCACTAGTCATTGCCTTGGTGAGACCTAATGTTCGAAGGTCGTGCTTCACCACCTTGTCCCAGGTTTTCCTGGGTCTACCTCTTCCACAGGTTCCCTCAACCGCTAGGGTGTGGCACTTTTTCACACAGCTATCCTCACCCATTCTCGCCACATGACCATACCAGTGCAGTCATCTCTCTTGCACACCACATCTGATACTTCTTAGGTCCAACTTTTCTCTCAAGGTACTTACACTCTGTCGAGTATGCACACTGCCATTACACATCCATCAGAGCATATTAGCTTCATTCCTTGCGAGCTTGCGCATGTCTTCAGCAGTCACGGCACATGTTTGCCTGCCATGTAGCATGGCTGTTCGTACACATGCGTCATACAGTCTACCTTTTACTCTGAGCGAGAGGCCCTTTGTCACCAGCAGAGGTAAGAGCACTCTGAACTTTGCCCAGGCTATTCTTATTCTAGTAGCTACACTTTCAGCACACCCACCCCTGCTACTAACTTGGTCACCTAGGTAACAGAAGCTAACAACTACTAGTTTTTCTCCCTGGAATGTGGCGGAAGTCGTAGCATTAAAGGTTTACTTTACATATATATAAAGCAAACAAAATTTGTTGAATGTAATTAGAATAATTGTGAAATTTACATAGTTTATATATTTTCAACCAATTTATATTTGATCTTATTTTCCATATTTCTTTCAGTTAAATTTGAGTCACTATCAGATGCCGTCATTGCTCATCATATCATTTTATTTGGTTGCCCGGAGCCATTAACAGTTGGTGGTATTTGGTGAGTTGTTTTGTGTAAAGTTTTTGGGTCAAATCAAATCTAATGTCTTGTAGCCATGGCTATAGTGTTTTCTATGAAGGATCTTTTCACTTTTACCGGCAGATTTTTTGATATGACACCGCCAGAAAATGTTGTTGACAAACAACCGGAGAAATTGTATTCACCTCAATAGACGTCATTGATTGGTTGAAATTGCCGAAATGCAAGAAATTTAACAAGAAATAGTTTACAAACCACAGAATTTTCTCAAGAAAACCAAGAGAAAAAGATGTTTTATATATCATATTCTACAAGTATATGAAGTTTAAAAGTGTTTAGTTACAAAGAAATTATTTTTAAAATCTGCCGGTCAAAGCGAAAAGATCCTCTACAAAGGCTTGCTATCTTAAGAGTTAAGACTTGTTGCTACTGTTTTATGTTCAGTCAACTCTGCTTGAGTAAAAGAACAAAAAAAGTGCAGAGAATATTTCACTAAACAGATGATCTAATTCATTCAATATCTGCTGACAATGTGAAGTCCTAAGATTTAGATATTAAACTTGTGAATCTCATTGAAAGATAGTAAGGAATTTGAAGAACAGCATTCAGCTACTTTACTGGTATTTCTAATAAATTATATTGCTGGCCTTTTAATTAGCTAAAATTATTTTTGAGGAATTTAGTAAAATAGCACCTTCTTTACCATTTATATGAAGCTGATTTTTGGAACATGACTGTGTGGTAAGACATTGATGCAGTCATGCGTGATCGTGATCGTTACCAACGTCGCCTTACTAGCACCTGTGCCGGTGGAATGTATAAAAAGATTCGAGCTAGGTCGTTGCCAGTACCGCCAGACTGGCCCCTGTGCCGGTGGCACGTAAAAAGTACCCACTACACTCTTGGAGTGGTTGGCATTAGGAAGGGCATCCAGCTGTAGAAACTCTGCCAGATTAAGATTGAAGCCTGGTGCAGCCATCTGGTTTGCCAGCCCTCAGTCAGATCGTCCAACCCATGCTAGCATGGAAAGCGGATGTTAAATGATGATGATGATGAACAGGTAACGAAGTATCTCCACTAAAGCACCTGTGCCACCGGTGGCATGTGTAAAAAGATTTGAGCGAGGTCATTGCCAGTACTACCTGACTGACCCCCGTGCGGTGGAACGTAAAAGGGCACAATTCGAGCGTGATCATTACCAACGTCACCTTACTGGCACCTGTGCTGGTGGCATGTGTAAAAAGATTCGAGCAAGGTCATTGCCAGTACCGCCTGACTGGCCCCGTGCCGGTGGCACATAAAAGCACCCACTACACTCACGGAGTGGTTGGCGTTAGGAAGGGCATCCAGCTGTAGAAACTCTGCCAGATCAAGATTGGTGCCCGGTACAGCCATCTGGTTTGCTAGCCCTCAGTCAAAATCGTCCAACCCATGCTAGCATGGAAAGTGGACGTTAAACAATGATGATATTGATGCAGGCAACGCTGTTTGGTAAGACGTTTGTTTCCTAACCACATGATTTCAGGTTCAGTGTCATTGCGTGACACCTTGGGTTAGCATTTTCTACTATTATCTTGAGTGGATTTGGTGGAAAAAACTGAAAGAAACCTCATCATCATCATTACCATCGTCATCATTTAACCTCTGCTTTCTATGCTGGCATACTTTGGACACTTTGACAGGAACTGACTGGGTAGAAGACTTCACTGAACTTCAGTGTCTGTTATGGTATGGTTTTTATGGCTGGAAGACCTTCCTGATACCAACCACCCTGCAGAGTGGCCTGAGTGCTTTTACATGGCACCAGCTTAGGTGATGTCAGTTTTGGCATGGTTTATGCAAGCTGGATCATCATCATCATCATCGTTTTCTGTGCTAGCATGGATTGGACAGTTTGACCGGGGTCTGAGAAGCCAGGAGACTGCACCAGGCTCCAGTCTGATCTGGCAGAGTTTCTAAAGCTGGATGCCCTTCCTAACGCCAACCACTCCGTGAGTGCAGTGGGTGCTTTTACGTGCCACCGGCATGGAGGCCAGTTTGGTGGTACTGGTAACGGCCACGCCCAAATAGTGCTTTTTATGTGCCACCTGCACAGGAGTCAGTCCAGCGTCACTGGCGACAACCTCGCTCAAATGTTTCACGTGTCACCGGCACAAGTGCTGGTAAGGCAAGGCGGTAACGATCACACTCGAATGGTGTGTTTAACGTGCCATCGGCACGAAGGCCAGCTTGTTGCTCTGGCAACGATCTCACTCGTATGGTACTCTTAGCGCTCCACTAGCAACGGATGCCAGTCACCGAGTTTGATTGATTTCATGTGCCTCAACAGGTCTTCGCAATCAAGTTTGATTTCGAATTTATTTTGATTTTACTTGCCTCAACAGGTCTTCGCAAGCAGAGTTTAGTGTCCAATAAAGGAAAGGCACACATAAGTGGACTATAAATCCTATCAGTGTTACTATTAATGTGGTGGTCAGTACATTTCTGGTTTTGATGTCCTGGCTACGTATCTCATCAAGTGTCCAGTCCAGTATCCCAAATGTTGGTACTAACACTCATCATCATCATCGTTTAATGTCCGCTTTGCATGCGGTTTGACTGAGGGATGGCGAACCAGATGGCTGCACCAGGCTCCAGTCTTGATCTGGCAGAGTTTCTACAGCTGGATGCCCTTCCTAACGCCAACCACTCCGAGAGTGTAGTGGGTGCTTTTACGTGCCACCGGCACGTGGGCCAGTCAGGCAGTACTGGCAACGACCTTGCTCGAATCTTTTTACACATGCCACCGGCACAGGTGCTAGTAAGACGACGTTGGTAACGATCAAGCTCGAATGGTGCCCTTTTATGTGCCACCGGCATGGAAGCCAGTTGGCTGCTCTGGCAACTATCACACTCAGATGGTGCTCTTGGCACCCTACTAGCACAGGCACAAGTGCCAGTAAGACAGCGCTGGTAACGATCACACTCGAAAGGTGCACTTTTATGTGCCACTGGCATGGAAGCGAATTAGTCATTCTGCCAACGATCACCCTCGTATGGTGCTCTTTGCACCCCGCTAGCACGGATGCCAGTCGTCGAATTTGATTTTGATTTCACTTGTCTCAACAGGTTTTTGCAAGCAGAGTTTAGTGACCAAAGAAGGAAAAGGTACGCATAAGCGGGCTGGTTACGCTCCTGGCATAGCCCACAGGTTATGGTCTCATTTGGCTTGCTGAGTCTTCTCACGCACAGCATATTTCCAAAAGTCTCGGTCGCTAGTCATTTCCTTGGTGAGGCCTAGTAAAACTATTGTGAGATAACATCTTGTTAAATGCAGACAGTTCTGAATTCAATATTTTCTGGAGTCTGCAGAAGTACTCTTTTGTTATTCTGGCTTTAGTCACTGCACCAATGTATGTAACATTCTCATCAATCTATGTTTTTATGTATGTATTTGTGTGTGTGTGTGCAGTGTATTCAGCCCTTTTGATACCAAACTGGCTGAAACCACCTCTGGTTCTGTAGTACAAATGACTTGTTTTCAAAAGTTCTGAATTAAAATCTTCCACCAAACCTTAGTCACAATTTATGTTCCTAACACTAGCTTAAGTTATTTTACTAAATTCTTTGTTATATTTAAAATTAATTGAAAGTTACACATCATCCTGACAGAAATATGATAACAAAAGGGTTAAACAAAAATATGACAATTAGAGTTTTAAACAATTAGAGTTTTTTTTCCTTTTAGGTCATGTGGGACTATATGTAAAAGAAATGAAGCCAAAATCCTTTATGCATGGGCAAAGAATGCTGATCCAGCTAAATTACCTTGTAGTAAGTATTAATTTCTATGCTTAATTGTTTATTTTATTAATCATCAACTACCTCTCAGATCAGAAACTGTTTTAATTTTTACTAAGTGCCAGTTAATAAAAGTCTTAGGAAAAGATGATTTGAAATATGTATTTCCAGGATATGGAACCTACTGAAATGCACCTAAAGGCTAACATTGCAGATGTAGAGATACATGTACCAAGCTATGTTATATTGCAAAGCAACAGAAAAGATAGGGAGTCATGTGGATTAGAATCTACCAGCATGAAGATCTCATGCACCAGATTGTTTTGTCACACCCAAACTCGGTGTGTGATGCACTAATCTGTACATATAGGATAACTCAATATAGTTATATGTACTGCTTATTGCCCACCAGATGATCCAAATCACACAGGCCTATTCAAAGACTTCTTGATAATATAATGATAATGAAATTATTGTATACAGTGCTCAGGTGCACCACAATTTGCCGAAAGTGCGTATAAAGTATATGCAGTAATGTACAAATGTCTGGGAAGTGAACAGTGTATGTGTCAGATACATGCTTGTGTGTGTATGGAGGGGAGAAAAATCAGGTGTAGTGTTGGCGAATCTCAGGAAGCATGGAAGTTTTGAAGGATGCAGTACTCCGACAACTAACAACTGATGCTGGCAGTTTGTTCCATACTTCAGCAACTCTTAGCATGAAAAAATGTTTCCGAAAGTCATGGGAGCTGTGCTGTTTTCTGACTTTGTAAACATGTCCGCGGGTGTTAGACAGGTGGAGTTTGTAAAGGTGCTCAGAGTTATTGTTTGTAAGATGGTTAATAATTTTATGGGTGTTTGCCAAGTCAGTTGCCAGATGTCGGCGTTTCAATGTATCCATGCCCAGGGAAGTAAGGCGTTCAGAATATGGCAAATGCCTAATGGAGGGTATTCTCTTGGTTGCACGTCGCTGAATGGCTTCCAGACTATTAATATCCTGGACAAGATAGGGGTTCCAGACCGGTGATGCAAATTCCAGGTGAGGTCTTACCATAGCTTTATAAAGCCGCAGATAAATAGCTGGAGAGTGGCTCACAAAGGAGTTGGTGAGTGATGCCAAGACACCCTCAGCCTTCTTGGCAATTTTAGCAATGTGTTTTTTCCGATGTAAATCGCTGTCGACAATAACACCCAAGTCACGTTCACAAGAACATGAACAATTCATCAGTGTACTTCTCATGCGAGACTCCAACCAGCCCAATATAGGATGGCTTGAGGGCTTTTCCCTCTCAGGAATAATGCGATGTGAAAAAAGACATGTGGAATCCCTGCACAACTTCACAAATAAGTTAGATATAGAGCAAGTAATACTCCAACCAGCCAGGGCAAGCAATATACTCAATCTCTACTTCATAAACAATTTTCGATCTCATTCGATCTCTGATTGTTGCTCAGTTGCAGCCCTTATGATGCTTTCTGGATAGGGCTGGCTTTTACAGGTAGTGCACACTACATTGGCATATTTTAGTTTTGGTGCAGGTGATGTGTGACTTTTGCTTTTGTTCTGCTTGTGGCATGGTTTTGGATGTTAGAAGCATTAGCTTGCACTGTCATTTCCATGCTAGCAGTCATCACACAGGTGGAATTTACACTTTTCTAAGGATATATCCAGCTACTCACCTGCACAGTGTTGCCATCCTGGTAATAGGCACATGGAATGTTGCATCATTATTCATATGGATTCCCAGATCATGTACTGATTCTAACTCTGGGAAAGCACTGCCCCCTGGTCCTATGTATTTTGATTGTAGTCTGGAAAAATTGTATGTTCAATTAAGACACCTGTGCCGGTGACATGTAAAAGCACCGTCCGAATGTGGCAGATGTCAGCGCCGCCTGACTGGCGTCCGTGTCGGTGACATGTAAAGGCACCAACCGATCGTGGCCGTTTGCCAGCCTCCTCTGGCCCCTATGCCAGTGGCATGTAAAAAGCACCCACTACACTCACGAAGTGGTTGGCGTTAGGAAGGGCATCAAGCTGTAGAAACACTGCCAAACCAGACTGAAGCCTGGTGCAGCCTCCATGGCTTCCCAGACCCCGGTCAAACCGTCCAACCCATGCTAGCATGGAAAACGGATGCTAAACGATGATGATATTGTGAATTGATATTCCTGGCCAGGTTGTTGTTTTGTCCTGATCCCTGTGCCGGTGGCACGTAAAAAGCACCATCTGAATGTGGCCAATGCCAGTGCTGCCTTGACTGACTTCCGTACCGATGGCACGTAAAAAGCACCAACTGATCGTGGCCGCTGCCAGCCTCCTCTGGCCCCTGTGCTGGTGGCACGTAAAAAGCAGCCACTACACTCACAGAGTGGTTGGCATTTGGAAGGGCATCCAGCTGTAGAAACACTGCCAGATCAGGATGGAGCCTGGTGCAGCCTCCTGGCTTTCCAGACCCTGGTCGAACCGTCCAGCCCATGCTAGCATGGAAAACGGATGTTAAACGATGATGATGATGACTTCGCATGTCATGATGCAGTGGAATTATGTGAGTGAAACTTTTTAGTATTGAAGTTGTGGTCTGTCTATTTTTATAGTGAACATGGTGAGTTAAGAATTTAAAATCATGCTTTAATTCCATTTTTAAAGACTATGGAGAAATTGTTAAGAGACATTTGTTTACTATGTTGGCAGGTTCTAATGCTAATTTTGGTGAGCCAATGGTTGTGTTATGGCTGTTAAGTGTTTTAAGGCATCTCTAAGTAATTTCTGTCATCATTATCATCATCATCATTTAACGTCCGTTTTCCATGCTAGCATGGGTTGGACGGTTTGACTGGGGTCTGGTAAGCCATGGAGGCTGCAACAGGCTCCAGTCTAGTTTGGCAGTGTTTCTACAGCTGGATATACCAGAGGGTGCACTCTCTCCTACCCTGATGTAATCTCCAGGGATACAGGCATCCAGCAACAGGACCTCCATAATGCTATGATGGACCATGAAGTCTGGCGTAGCATGGTAAATTCCATTGTCTCGACCACGGTCAAACAATGATGATGACAGCTGGATGCCCTTCCTAACGCCAACCACTCCATGAGTGCAATGGGTGCTTTTTACGTGCCACCGGTACAGGGGCCAGAGGAGGCTGGCAAACGGCATTGATCGGTTGGTGCTTTTACGTGTCACCGACACGGACGCCAGTCAGGTGGCGCTGGCACCGGCCATGTACGGGCGGTGCTTTTTACGTGTCACCGAATTGATATCTTAACTACAATTTTCAATTGATTTTTATTTTGATGTACTTGACTCAATAGGTCTCCTCAAGAACAGTGAGTCACTCTACAATCCAAGGTTAGCACAGCAGGCCGTCCTGCGAGCCATGAACTCACTTCATTTGTCGGGTCTTCACTCATTATGAAAATGTTTCACACGTACATATGAACATTATTGTACAGCATTACATCGCTTCTGTTATCACGAATAGTATCAAAACATGTCCAAAGTTGTCACTCTTACTTGCCAAGGTTTGACTGAAATAATATTAATAATTGAGCTAATGTTTTCTTAATAGACAGATATTATAGCATGCAAATGTGGGTGTGTGTTCAGTGTAAGGCACTCTAGTATTCAGCTCACAAACTGCATGAGTTTAACCACAGCCCTGCCCTTTGGAGGTATGCTCATTGAGCAAATGATGAGCAGTTTGAGTAATGATGTTACCCTGTATCTTTATAGAAACCAGACGTAATGGCAACAACCAGTTAGTACAGGATAACAAAATTATGCTGAACTATACCAGGGCGATATTCAAGCATTCCAGAGCAAGGCATCAATGTCTAGCTAACACTGATGGTTCTTAGGTCTCAATATGATAAGTATCAGTGTTGCACTTATGTTTGTATTTTAGTGTGGGCTGCTGGTGCTGATCTGAGTTGCCTTGTAAAAGCTGTATTTGAGTTGGTAATTTATTGCTTGTTGGTTGTCCTTGCTTAGTGGGTCTGATACCCACTGCTGCTATATCTGATCTATCATAGCCAGATCACCACCATCATCGTTTAGCGTCCGCTTTCCATGCTAGCATGGGTTGGACGATTTGGCTGAGGTCTGGTGAACCAAACTCCAATCTGATCTGGCAGAGTTTCTACAGCTGGATGCCCTTTCTAACGCCAACCACTCCGAGAGTGTAGTGGGTGCTTTTTACGTACCACTGGCACAGGTGCCAGGGGAGGCTGGCAACAGCCACGATTGGTTGGTGCTTTTTACGTGCCAGTGGCATGGAGGCCAGTCGAGGCAGCGCTTGCAACGGCCACATTCGGATGGTTCTTTTTACATGCCGCCGGCACAGGTATCATAACTACAATTTCCATTTGATATTTATTTTCATGTTGATGTACTTGACTCAATAGGTCTCCTCAAGCACAGCATGTACCTATTTAATCCATGTGAAATGGTATAGTAAAGAATATTTTCTCATTTCTAAAAATTTATATTAATTCAATCATATAGATACATGATTTTGATTTAATCATATGGATACACTTATTATAATTTCATTATATAAATACACCAATGCTTTAAATTAATACTCAAATAAACTGGTCTGTTTCTGTTTTTCTTCTCTTTACAGATGTTGGTTTCCATATTGGTAAAGGATCAAATATTTCATCTTTGGTCATGCAAGTACATTACAAAAACAAATTTACAGGTGATGCAACTTTTCAGTTTTTTATCAGCTTATTATGGGATCTGTTTCTGGCCCTGTTATGTTTTGCTTTAATTACTTCCTGATAGAGCATAGAAAGTAAACACACAAGATTAATGATTGATGCATGTATTTATCTTCACAATGTTTTTCATTTCATGGGGTAAGAGAGAACTGGTTTGATTTCAGTTCATAGCTGTACCTGTTTCATGTCATTTCATATTGTTTTAGATATAATTGTTTTATAGTCTTACTAGCAGAAATACATGTCGTTGACTGGATTCAGAAAGAGTCTTCAAAAATTATACTCTGATTTATGAAAGTTAATGCTTCGATACTATTGAATGTCTTGTAGCGGAATATTGTCAGGTTTCGGCCCCAAAAGTTATAATATTTTACTAATGGGTCTGCTGATAGTCAGTCTCTTCTATTCTTTCTCTTTTCCTACGCTGAGATTGCTTAGGTAATTTTTTTTGGAGGCATTGTAGGGGGACTTAACTCATGTTAGCAAACTTGGAGATTTCACTGACGTAAAAATTGGTAAAAGTTATGGTTGAAAAGCTATTTTTACCGCTATCCTGGGGTGCCTCGGGAAAAATAAATTGACAAAAACACAGCAATGATCTTGACCAATGTCCTAAAATTGGAGGGACATGCATGCTAATTTGTGGGCGTGCATAAAGTACATTCACATACACACACATCCTACCTTTTATAGATATAGATGTTAATTAGTAACAGTAGAATTATGTGAGATCATAAAATTTCCGTGCTCATGCCTACTGGATTTTAATGGAATAGCTTGCCATTTACTACAAAAGGAAGATAAATGACCCTCTCCGCTGACATTTTTGAAGTGTGTAATATGTCTATAATTGATTATTGACTCCTTGAAATTATGGATTGCAACACTTCACTTTATTATTGTCTATAATTTAGATGTGAATGCTACATAACCTCACTTCTTATTCTACCTATATAAAAGAGGAAAAAAAACTTGGCTTTCGTAAGGATTCAATGGCACTAGACGTGCTAGGATTGAGCTGAAAATTTACACACCTATAGAAGGCTTGGTGTAGTTACGGCCAGAGTAGGTTTCAAGTCTCTATCTCGATAACAAAGGCCCGAAACAATACATTTTCTGCGAGTGAGTGGATGTCATACAGTATTGCCTTGAGTTGTGTTCAAGCAACATGTTGGATTCTACGCATGACTATGCGCATGTTTGCACGAATGCAATGGAAAAATGGGGCGAAAACATGTTCAATTTTTGAGTTTTTCGAAAAAAAAATATGAGCATATACGTAGAAAAATTTCCTGAATCGATTGGAGCAAGTCTGAATTCTCTAGCTTGAAAAATGCAAATTCTAGCAGTTTTGAGCGTGCCTTTTTAAAGAGTTCTCATAATGCAAAATTTTTACTTTTCAAAAATTCCAATTCTAAAGGGTCGAAAAGAAAACAAACCCGAGCAACGCCAGGCTATACTGCTAGTCTGCAATAAACCTGAAACTTGAAGTTCAGAATTTGTGAGAAAATTAGAGTGAAACCTGTTGAGTACCTTTGTCAGTGATCTGCTTTCAATGCCAACGTGTGACCATTTCATTTTATGTCATTAATATTCTTGAACATTATGCTAATTTTCTCACTGATATAAAAATAAGAAGACTCATGCCTACAAAACAAATCAATAGACAACATGCTACATATCAGAAATGCAGTGTATGGGCAGAATCATATGACCAGCGGACAAAAATGTCTGGAGATATATTTAACTATGGCCTTTTACAATGTGGTATCACTTCCAACTGAAGTCAGCCTTGCTTTCCATCCCCAAGGGATCTGTAGCGGTCAGTAGATATTTGATTAGGTAAACATTATTAATGAGGAAATGTCGAAGTCAGCAGTTGTGACGATAAGAGTTTGTTATTAAAACAGCAAGTTGTAAGATGTCAAAGATAGACAATATATTGAAGTTTAAGGGCGGGTTGATAAATCCAAAAATATGTGAAAGTTAGATGCGTTTGGGTTCTCTTCATTACATAGTTTGGCATATACGAATAGTTAGTAGTAATTTACAGATAGCGATAGAATGATGTTGTAAGAGAATAGAATTAGAGCTAGAGAGAACGGTAGGGTTTTGTCTCACAGTTGCTTTCTCAGCCAGACCTCGTAGAGTTGTCACCAGCTGGTGACTAACTGATTTTTGCTTGGGATGTGCTTGCTTATTTTAAGATCCAGAAGGATAGATATATATCATTGAGAACAATAGATTTAGTTGGTGGTCTTGTTATCTCTATTCTAGCCTTTAGTGAAGTAGAAGAGGTTAGAAAGGGTCAAGTGGTGAAGACATTATTTCGACCTAGCTAATGGCATCTGGGAAATATAAATCTGCTGTCAGAGAAAAACCATTGTTCTATCGTGGGAAAAGTTCTGTAGCAGTGTTGATTTAAATTTGGCTATGGTGGATCGAATCTGCTTCATGCATGCAAGATTCGCTACAGATCTATAAAATAAAATACCTGTTAAGGATTGAGGTCAGTTTTATTAACTTTAGCCTCTTATTCTCAAAAAGTCTTCATGTGAACGTGACCTGTGTGTTATTGTCGAGAGCGATTTGCGTTGGAAAAAACACATTGCTAAAATTGCCAAGAAGGCTGAGGGTGTCTTGGCATCACTCACCAACTCCTTTGTGAGCCACTCTCCAGCTATCTATCTGCGGCTTTATATAGCTATGGTAATACCTCACCTGGAATTTGCATCACCAGTCTGGAACCCCTATCTTGCCCAGGATATTAATTGTCTGGAAGCCGTTCAGCGACGTGCAACCAAAAGAATACTTTCCATCAGGCATTTGCCATATTCTGAACGCCCTACTTCCCTGAGCATGGACACATTGAAACTCCGACATCTGGCAGCTGACTTGGCAGACACCCATAAAATTATTAACCATCTTACAAACAATAACTCTGAGCACCTTTACAAACTCCACCTGTCTAACACCCGTGGACATATTTACAAAGTCAGAAAACAGCACAGCTCCCATGACTTTCAGAAACATTTTTTCACGCTGAGAGTTGCTGAAGCATGGAACAAACTGCCAGCATCAGTTGTTAGTTGTCAGAGCACTGCATCCTTCAAAACTTTCATGCTTCCTGAGATTCGCCAACACTACACCTGATTTTCTCCCCTCCATACACACGCAAACATGTATCTGACTCATACACTGTTCACTTTCCAGACATTTGTACTGCATATGCTCTATATGCACTTTTGACAAGTTGTGGTGCACCTGAGCACTGTATACAATAATTTCATTATTATTTATTATTAAAATGTGTAACCCTCTTCCAATGTTAGAAATCAATGTCATGTAACATGGATTATAAAACATTGATAATGAATTTGGCATCAAACATATATAGGTTTATCTTAGATACATCATCGTTTAACGTCCACTTTCCATGCTGGCATGGGTTGGGCGATTTGACTGAGGTCTGGCGAACCAGATGGCTGCACCAGACTCCAATCTGATCTGGCAGAGTTTCTACAGCTTGATGCCCTTCCTAACACCAACCACTCTGAGAGTGTAGTGGCTGCTTTCATGTGCCACCAGCACAATTGCTAGTAAGGCGACGCAGGAAACGATCATGCTCAAATTGTGTTTTTTAACGTGTCATTGGCACGGAGGCCAGCTTGTTGCTCTGGGAACGATCTCACTTGTATGGTACTCTTAGAGCTCCACTGGCATGGGTGCCAGTCATCGATTTTGATTTCGATTTTGATTCACTTGCCTCAACAAGTCTTCGCAAGCTAACAAATTGGAATATTTTATTAAGACCTTGAATAGTTAGTTCAATTACTTTGTAAATTGGAAAATTGTTATCTATCAATTTATAAAATTATTTTTATTAGTGAAAGAACATGTTTGGGTTTTACTGATTTCAAGTACTATTAGTGATAAAACATTTAGTTGTATGTTTAAGTTTACTTTTAAAAGTTTGAGGCTGAAAAAGTCAATTTTGAATTAGTGAGGTTGGAAACACTTCAACAGAAAGATTTAAAAGTGATATGTTTTTGCTAGCCACATGGCTTTAAGGCATCAGGGTATGAAAGCTCGTCAGTGGACATTAATAGCAAAATTAGGTTATGGCAACAAAGTCATGGTATGATCTCTAAAAGATTTAAATTGTCTTCCAACTGTTTGTGGAGAATGAGTAGATTAGATGTAGTAGTCTTTAGGACTTTGGCAATTTACTGCATATCTCATCTGATGAAGTTATGTAAAATCATCATCATCATTTGTCCGCTTTCCATGCTAGCATGGGTTGGATGATTTTGACTGAGGGCTGGCGAATAAGACGGCCGCACCAGGCTCCAATCTTGATCTGGCAGAGTTTCTACAGCTGGATGCCCTTCCTAACATCAACCACTCTGAGAGTGTAGTGGGTGGTTTTGACGTGCCACCGGCACGGGACCAGTCAGACGATACTGGCAACGACCTCGCTCAAATCTTTTTATACATGCCACCAGCACGGGTGCCAGTAAGGCGATGCTGGTAATGATCACGCTCGAATGGTGCACTTTTATGTGCCACCGATACGGAATCCAGTTGGCTGCTCTGTCAACGATCACATTTGTATGGTGCTCTTTGCACCCCGCTAGCACGGATGCCAGTCATCGAATTTGATTTTGTCATACTTATGTCATCTGAAGTATGGATGATGCTGGGAAGCTGTGAAGTGGTAACTATTTGGATTGTCTAGTCTACTCTATATCAGACCTGTTCATTCTTGTCTTGGTACATCTGCACTGCAATTATCAACTGACTGGAAGTATTAACAAATGATTGTGCTGCTGAAGAAAGATATGTTCTCTTTTACTTGTTTCAGTCATTTGACTGCAGCCATACTGGAGCACCACCTTTAGTTGAATAGATCGACCCCAGGACTTATAATAATAATGAAATTATTGTATACAGTGCTCAGGTGCATCACAACTTGTCAAAAGTGCGTATAAAGCATATGCAGTAATGTACAAATGTCTGGAAAGTGAACAGTGTATGAGTCAGATACATGCTTGCGTGTGTATGGAGGGGAGAAAATCAGGTGTAGTGTTGGTGAATCTCAGGAAGCACGGAAGTTTTGAAAGATGCAGTGCCCCGACAACTAACAACTGATGCTGGCAGTTTGTTCCATGCTTCAGCAACTCTCAGCGTGAAAAAATGTTTCTGAAAGACTTATTCTTTGTAAGTCTAGTACTTATTCTATTGGTCTATTTTTGCCAAACAGCTAAGTGACGGGTACGTAAACACACTAACATCGCTTGTCAAGTGATGGTGGGGTGGCAGACACAAACAACAAACACATACATACATATATATGTGTGTGTGTATACAACAGGCTTCTTTCAGTTTCCATCTATCAAATCCACTCACAAGGCTTTGGTCAGCCTGAGGCTATAGTAGAAGACACTTGCCCAATGTGCCACGCAGTGGAACTGAACTCGGAACCATGTTGTTGGGAAGCAAGCTTCTTACCACACAGCCACTCCTGTACCTATTGTAGATAATGTTGTGGATAATTTCTTAGGTTCATAACTTTCTAAGATGTTAGTCAAGATGTTGGTAATTGTCTTTGTAGCCAACCCTGCATAAACTCATGAAATTTCAGAAAGGTCTATTCAAAACAACCTGAACCTTTACATAGGACTCCTTAGAGAGTCTAGGAAGATGATTCAGTTTCAGGGGAGGCTTTGACTTATTTGAATCAATAGTGTTTTGTGAAATCAAAATCAAATTTGATGACTGGCATCCGTGCTAGCAGGGTGCAAAGAGCACCATACGAGGGTGATCATTGACAGAGCTAGTAGTAGTGTGATCGTTGCCAGAGCAGCCAACTCGCTCGGTGCTGGTGGCACATAAAAGGGCACCATTCGAGCGTGATCGTTACCAACGTTGCCTTACTGGCACCTATGCCGGTGGCATATGTAAAAAGATTCAAGTGAGGTCATTGCCAGTACCGCCCGACTGGCTCCTGTGCCGTGGCATGTAAAAGGGCACCATTCGAGCGTGATCGTTACCAACATCGCCTTATTGGCACTTGTACCAGTGGCATGTTTAAAAAGATTATGGTGGGGTCATTGCCACTACCACCTGACTGGCCCCCATGCCGGTGGCACGTAAAAAGCACCCACTACACTCTCGGAGTGGTTGACATTAGGAAGTGCATCCAGCTGTAGAAACTCTGCCAGATCAAGATTGGAGCCTGGTGCAGCCATCTGGTTCACCAGCCCTCAGAGTCAAATTGTCCAACCCATGCAAGCATGGAAAGCAGACGTTAAACGATGATGATGATAATGATGAGGGATGGCCACTGATGCTTGATGTCTCTCCTAATTGCAGCATGATCCACTTTTGTCTTCAGAGTTTGGACTGTTGCATTATACAGTATAAGAATAGTTATCCAATTCCATGGCATATGACATTTAGTATTTTGTGAACCAGCTGGTCACTATAACCAGATTACAATAGCTGCTCTTTAACTTTTCATGGAAGGAACAGATTCCTTTGGTCAGAAATTAACCTCTATATGAATAGCTATTGATCGAAATCAATCAAAATATCAATGGAAATGGTAGCTGTGATACCAGTGTCGGTGGCACGTAAAAAGAACCGTCCGAACATGGCCGTTGCCAGTGCCGCCCCGACTGGCCTCCGTGCCAGTGGCACGTAAAAAGCACCAACTGATCGTGGCCACTGCCAGCCTCGCCTGGCACCTAAATAGCACCCATTACACTCACGGAGTGGTTGGCATTAGGAAGGGCATCAAGCTGTAGAAACACTGCTAGATCAGACTGGAGCCTGGTGCAGCCTCTTGGCTTCCCACACCCCGGTCGAACCGTCCAACCCGTGCTAGCACGGAAAGCAGACATTAAACAATCATGATGATGATGATGACTGACAGTTCTTTCAGAGTTGAGGAAAGTGGCTTTTCTGAAAGATTTTCAAGTTCTTTGCATTCTGAGTTCAAATCCTACAGTGGCCTGCTTGGATGATAGACTTAATGTTAACTGGCTTAAGACCACCCCTGGCATCTTGAGTGCCTTCAGCAGCAGAGTCTATTTCACTGCATGTGTTCAGGCTAAGTCTCCAGTTTGGAGGGACCTTTCTCCTTTCCCCCAACCGATCTCAGAGGCTCTAAAATGTAATAGGCACTGCCTTGCCTTTTGTCTAAAAGTTAAAAGGGAGTATAGGGTTATAAGATTATTGGCTTGGGATTACTAGAAAGCACTATTAGCTCAGGATAAGTTTCATAGATATGGGTGCTGTCAGGCAGACAACTCCCAGATTTAGGGAGAGTAAGATTATTGTATTCCATACACTACTTTTGTTCAGTGAACCCAGTTCAATTCACTTGCCTGTATAATTATCAAGTGGGACTATCAAGTGTTAAATGAATGTGGCTATCAGCTAATTTCATTGTGGAAACCTCTTTATTGTGTCGGCTATAATGGCAAGAGACTAGTATAGAGGACTGGGGTAAAAGTGAACCTCTCATTAACTTCTTAAAAATCTTACTTAGTTCATCATCATCATCATCATCTTCATCGTTTAATGTCCGTTTTCCATGCTAGCATGGGTTGGATGGTTCGACCTGGGTCTGGGAAGCCAGGAGGCTGCACCAGGCTCCAGTCTGGTTTGGCAGTGTTTCTACAGCTGGATGCCCTTCCTAATGCCAACCACTCTGTGAGTGTAGTGGGTGCTTTTTACGTGCCACCGGCATAGGGGCCAGAGGAGGCTGGCAAATGGCACGATCGGTTGGTGCTTTTACGTGTCACTGACATGGGCGCCAGTCAGGCGGCGCTGTCAACTGCCACGTTCGGATGGTGCTTTTAACGTGTCACCGGCACGGATATCTTAACTACAATTTCTATTTGATTTTCATTTTGATGTTGGTGTTAACGTACTCGACTCAATAGGTCAGGTATGTTGTTATTGTCAGTCCCAATCAAATAGACATGGCCGTCCCATCTATTTTCTCTTTCTATTTTTTTAAGCCCTTGGGTAGCCAATACTACATTTTCTTTCTTTTTTTAAATGCAAGGGATTTATGTGAGGGACTACCATAGAAGAGGAAAACAAAAAAAAAAGGGAGGATCTGTATTATTAATGAAAGAGAGATGAGAGTGTCTAACAGAGTAGAAGAATGAGGTTTTACATTAATTGTGATGGAGTGTGAAAAAATGCCACACCCTAGCAGTTGAAGGAACCTGTGGAAGTGGTAGACCCAGGAAAACCTGGGTCGAGGTGGTGAAGCATGACCTTCGAACTTTAGGTCTCACTGAGGCAATGACTAGTGACCGAGACCTTTGGAAATATGCTGTGTGTGAGAAGATCCGGCAGGACAAGTGAGCCCATGACCTTTACTTGGGATATAGCCAGTCCACTTATGCATACCTTTCCTTCTTGGGACACAAAACTCTGCTTGCAAAGACAAGTGAAATCGAAATCGATCAAAAAATCAATGGAAATTGTAGCTGTGATACCAGTGCCGGTGGCACGTAAAATGATCCATCCGAACGTGGCCATTGCCAGTGCCGCCTCAACTGGCCTCCGTGCCGGTGGCATGTAAAAAGCACCCACTACACTCACAGAGTGGTTGGCGTTAGTAAGGGCATCCAGCTGTAGAAACACTGCCAGATCAGACTGGTGCAGCCTCCTGGCTTCCCAGACCGCGGTCGAACCGTCCAACCCATGCTAGCATGGAAAGCGGATGTTAAACGATGATGATGATGATGAAAGATGGCATATGTCAAGAGACTGTTGAAAACTGATTCTTTGGATTTGCATATGACACGTTTCTGTCTAACAACTGTCTGTTTCCTAATTACATTGATTTGATTACAATGAAACCTTAGGGAAACTAAGATTCCTTTCTTTTTTTCAGACAAAATGTGAAAATGATATTCCAGATGTGAAATGTTCGATATTTGACTGTCGTATTTATTGATAAAATAAAAATGCTCTTTTTAAAAATTTTTGCTTCCTTATTTTCTTATTTGTATATTACAGATGCACAGCCTGCAGATAATTCTGGATTATCTCTATATGTAACAAAGCATAAGTGAGTTTGAAATTCTAAAACATATTTCTCTATCTTATTTTCATTTTATAGGACAGACTCACTAAATCATACAACTGTACTTAATGTGAAGTACCAACAGCTTTATCTCCAACAACTAAGCTGTGAAGTGGCAATATGTCTTTTCTTTTGCCAGTAAACAAAAGTAAATCAACCAGATTGATGTGAGTTCTCTCCAAAACAGAATTTTATGTTTAAGACAGGATTTATCTTAATATGTTGGCTGAAAAAGAGAAAGAAATGGCTATTTTAGGTTCATAACTTCATAACCTAGGTTAGTGGACAGGAGGAATACTGGATGAGGTTAGCCCAGTTACTGTGCATTTTGGATTGGAACAGAATTATCTTTGTGCAAAGCAACATTCATCATCATTATCATCGTTTAACGTCCGTTTTCCATGCTAGCATAGGTTGGATGGTTCGACCGGGGTCTGGGAAGCCAGGAGGCTGCACCAGGCTCCAGTCTGATCTGGCAGAGTTTCTACAGCTGGATGCCCTTCCTAATGACAACCACTCTGAGAGTGTAGTGGGTGCTTTTTACGTGCCCAGATGAGGCTGGCAAATGGCCACAATCGGTTGGTGCTTTTTACGTGTCACCGACACGGATGCCAGTCAGGCAGCACTGGCAACTGCCACGTTCGGATGGTGCTTTTAACGTGTCACCGGCACGGATATCTTAACTACAATTTCCATTTGATTTTCATTTTGATGTTGGTGTTAACGTACTTGACTCAATAGGTCTCCTCAAGAACAGCAGGTCACTCTACGATCCAAGGTTAGCACAGCAGGCCGTCCTGCAAGCCATGGACTCCATTTGTCAGGTCTTCGAAGTCACAGCATATCTCCAGAGGTCTCGGTCTTTCGTTATAGCCTCTGTGAGGCTCAATGTATGAAGGTCATGCTTGACCACCTTGTCCCATGTCTTCCTGGGTCTACCTCTACCCCGGATTCCTTCAACAGGTTGGGAGTGGCACTTTACACATCTCTCCTCATCCATCCATAGTACATGACCATACCAACGCAAACGTCTCTCCTGCACGCTGCATCCGATGCTTCTTATGCCCAATTATTTGGCAGTATATATTTTGTGTACCTGCTAATTCAAATTGCTTACCTTTTCTTTACAACAAATAAACTGTTATGTATTTGGATCTTTAGTCATTATTGCTTAAGAGGTGTACCTTTTTTTCCCTTCCTAAACTCCTCACCATACTCAAACATATTCCTGAGGACTGCCTCACTAAAGAATATAAATTTGGTCCCTGACAAAGGCTTGACTACAGAACACTTTTCTGCACTCTTTTTTATGGCTTAGTTAGAGGTGGAAGGGCTATTTTTACAACCCTTTTTCAGTGCTTTTATGACTGGAGGGGAAAAAGTTATCCACAGAGTGGTGGTTGAGCCTAAATGCTTGATAACAAAGTGGATTTTACTAAAGGGACCAAGGGGATAAATGATTATATTAAACCAATTGACAGATTATCACTCTTGTCTGTTTTCTTGAAATAGCAATCTTCAATCATCATTATGTTGTCTGTATCTAGTTATTCAATCCATTTTTCCAGCCTAAGAAAAAAGACGCTTATTAACAGTTTATATTAAGAAACAATTGTTCATGAACATGAAACTATTTTGTTGTTATTGATAGTTAAGTGCTGGATATCTTCTAATTTGTCATTAAACGAATATGGTAGTTGATGGCTTCACCTGATGTTTGACATTATACTGTACTTCAAACATAAACACACTTGTAAGCTGACACTAGTTCTTGGTAGCTGTATAACTTTCAATTTCATATGAAGACTACTTAGTCATATGTTGTTTTAAGTTGAAAGTTTTACAGCTACCTAATTTAATATAAAGACTAGTTAAGAGAATACTCTCCATCAGGCATTTGCCATATTCTGAACGCCTTACTTCCCCGGGCATGGATACATTGAAACTCCGACGTCTGGCAGCTGACTTGGCAGACACCCATAAAATTATTAACCATCCTACAAACAATAATTCTGAGCACCTTATCAAACTCCACCTGTCTAACACCTGTGGACATGTTTACTAAGTCAGAAAACAGCACAGCTCCTATGACTTTCGGAAACATTTTTTCATGCTAAGAGTTGCTGAAATATGGAACAAACTGCCAGCATCAGTTGTTAGTTGTCGGAGCACTGCATCCTTCAAAACTTCCATGCTTCCTGAGATTCGCCAACACTACACCTGATTTTCTTCCCTCCATACACACGTAAGCATGTATCTGACTCATACACTGTTCGCTTTCCAGATATTTGTACATTACTGCATATTCTTTATACGCACTTTTGACAAGTTGTTGTGCACCTGAGCACTGTATACAATAATTTCATTATTATTTTATTTTAATTACATGTTTTTTTTTTCGTATTTTCAGACAGAAGTATGCTGCAGGAATCTTTATTTTAGATTCTGATGATGGTTTTATTCCCAAATCTACTCCGCGTAAGGTTAAATTATATATTACAGCATTGTTTATCACATGCGAACAGCCTTTCTACTCTACATATTGTTGAGATAGTTTCTTCTAGAACAAACATTTATACGTATTTTCTGTCTAGAATGTAGCAGGTTTTATGAAAGAGCAGTTGAAATTTTCCTTCTTTATGAGGATAATAAAAAACAGCTGTTGTATGTAGCTTCAAACCAGGTGTTGCCTAATCCGGCATATATATATATATATATATATATATATATATATTTAAGATATTATAAGAAACAAGTGTACTGTTCAAAAATCTAATGTTCAAACTTTCTATATTTTAATCAGATCAGATAATTCTATATTCTTGAGGATTATTATTGTGATTAGTACCATATTTCTATTACTGTTAAGACAAAGTTGAGGGATGACAGAATTGAGGGGAGTTTTGGATAAAATGGTTTGACATATTTAATTATGGTTCTTTATGTTCATAATTCAAATCTCATCAGAGTCCATCCTTTATAACTACATATCCTTGAAATCATTATTGTAATATTAAGGGCAGTCGAACGCTTTAGAAAAGTCTACAAACACCATTGCAAGATCGTGATTAAATGCTTTTGATTCTTCAGTGAGTCTGCGTAGGCATAGTATTTGGCTCAACGTTGAGCGCCCATATCTGAATCCATTTTGATTCTTTCGGAGCAAAGGTTCAACAAAAGGGACGAGACTGCCAATGTTGGTGTGTTTATGTCCCTGGAAAACAAGACAAGTAGAATAAGTACTGGGATCAATGCATTCGACTAAAATTCTTCAAGGAAGTGCCCCAGCATGGCCACAGTTTAATGTCTGAAACAAGTAAAAGGTGAAAGATATGTATGTGTGTTTATAAAAACTAATATTTCTTATGTCAAGTCTCTTTATGTCCCTTAAACTAGCAATTTCATCATCATCATCATCGTTTAACCTCCATTTTCCATGCTAGCATGGGTTGAACAGTTCAACCAGGGTCTGGGAAGCCAGGAGGCTGCACCAGGCTCCAGTCTGATCTGGCAGTGTTTCTACAGCTGGATGCCCTTCCTAACGCCAACCACTCCGTGAGTGTATTGGGTGCTTTTTACGTGCCACCGGCAAAGGGGCCAGAAGAGGCTGGCAACGGCCATGATTGGTTGGTGCTTTTTATGTGCTACCGGCACAGGTGCCAGGGGATTGGCAAATAGAAATCAACAGAATAAGTACTTGTCTGAAATATGTACTGAGGGTTGATATGATTAAAAGTTTTATAGGTAGTGTTCCAGCATGGCCACAGGCCAATGGCTGAAACCAGGAAAAAATAAAAGAATAAACAGTTGAAGAAATGGGTAGAGATTCTGGTGCTAAATGTGAAAAATTCCAAAATTATTTTATTACACTAGTGTGTAAGCTGAATGTTTAATGTAAATTTACGGAAGATTAAAAATAGATTATATTAAGTTTTAAAAAATCTTTTTTTTTTCTGTAATGCCAGAGTTTGGGAATGTCTGTAATGTTGCTTAGTCCCAGGTGATCCGTGATCAAGTTGGTCGGCTATTGCATTTAGCAGATCGAACAACTATGTAAAGGCTTTGTCTTTATCATATGTTTTTATGGGACAGGATTGAGGGGAGAGTTATAGTGCTACTAAGAACAATGACACATGCAAACGCATGGGCATATAAGGATACACATCATGAAAGAACTGAATGGACTGAGCAGAGCAAGAGCACACATAAGGATGGAAAGTGTCACTGAAGAGATCACAGATGTGTAATGAAAGATTTCTGGACAATAGACATGAGCTAAAATAAAAACAGTAATAAACAAGTGGAGAACAAATATAGAGTGCGTGTGTTTATTTGGCATAAAAACATTTTTTTTTTTAATTACCATCATGAAATATAACAATATACACTATTTTGGTTTCTTTTCTCTTTTCCTTTCTTTTTACTTTTCTTATCTTGTGCTGGCATAGATGGAATGAAATTTTGTGCATTTTTATTTTTGCAAAATGATACAATTTCTATTGCTGTCGAATCTGAAGAGATTTTTGATTGAGTCTACCTATCATTTATGCATGTACATATAAAATAGTTTGATTCAGCTCCACAATACTTAGAGTTTCATGGATCTAGAATATATACTCACCATCAGATGTGCATGCATGTAATGCACATAGATATGGCAGAGTGGTTAAGAAGTTTGTTTTGTAACTATGCAGTTTCTAATTCAATCCCACTGCACGTTGCCTTGGGCAAGTGTCTTCTACTATAGCTTTGGGTTGTCCAAAGCCTTATGTATGTTTTAACCATTACATTTTTGCATCTACTCTCAGCTAGGTTAATGTCTGTAGCAAAATTTGAACTTGTGGTCTTGTCTGTAATTCAGAAATACAGAAGGGGAAAGAAAAACAAACAAAAAAAACAATCTAGAGATAGAGGAGACGAGTGGTAGTTATGATGGCAAAGAAATCAGTTAATATTACAGTAATAAAACAAAATGTGTGGCAACATTAGGGAAGTTTGGGAATGTAAGCCAATAGTGAAAAGAGAAGGAGGAAATGGCCAGATGCAATGTAGAAGGAAGAGGAAATGTTTAGATATTAAGAAGGTAATAGGTCAATTGGTCTAAGTAACAAAATATTAAAAACAGAGGCATGCCACAGATAGGAAAGGTTAGAAGTATCTGTACATATATGTAAACAAATACATATACAGATTATATTTTTTCATACAATCTTTTAGTGTCTATGAAGAGAGTGTATAATAGGTAGTTATTTTCAATTGTGTGCTTAATTCAGTGTAAATTAAACACACACATGCAAACACAGAGTGTTGGATGTTGTAAGATTTACTCTAAAGTACAAAATAGAAACACTGCTTAATTTATCGGTAATTTATACAGATATATAAATACACATATACAAACAAATATGCATTAAGACATGTACATGTAATATAGGAGTTGAGTGAAAAAGGAGAAAAACAATGTACAGCTGAGGAAGTGGAAAGTTCTGGCTGGTCAACTCATCATCATCATCATAATTTAATGCCTCATTGCTGGCATGAGTTGGATAGTTTGACAGAATCCAATGACCTGGAGGACTGTTGATCTCCTATGTCTGTTTTGATATGGTTTCTGTGGCTGGATACCCTTTCTAATGCAAGGGTATCTAGCCATACAAAGTATGTTGGGTGTTTTTTTCATGACACTGACATTAGTGAGGTTGCCAAGTAACTTGCAAGACAATGAAAAGATACTTGACTGAGTAGGGTTGTAGTAAAGACACTCACTAAAGAGAACAAAAATAGAATTATTTTAATTATGTGACTGTCTTCAAGTAGGCTTTTGTGTTTGGAAATAAAGCTATTCATTTCATGAGTTAAATTTCTAATCCTTGCCTTCAGCCATTTTCATTTCACTTGTACTACCAATTTCAGCATTAAAAGCACGAATGTCTTGCAGTCTTATTTCTATTCTCTTATAAATCCAAAACATTGTCCTCCTGCAAAGAATCATTGATTTTAGGAAGGTGTATTAGTGAAATAGAACAAATTTCTCAAATGGTATCAGTGTAGCCATGGTAATGCTATTCATCTTTATCATCTGTCTTTTGAGGGTTTTATCCATCATCATCATCATCATTTAACGTCCGCTTTCCATGCTAGCATGGGTTGGACGATTTTGACTGAGGGCTGGCGAGCCAGATGGCTGCACCAGGCTCCAATCTTGATCTGGCAGAGTTTCAACAGCTGGATGCCCTTCCTAACGCCAACCACTCCGAGAGTGTAGTGGGTGCTTTTTACGTGTCACCGGCATGGGGGCCAGTCAGGCAGCACTGGCAACAACCTCACTCGAATCTTTTTACACGTGTCAGTGAAGCGACGTTGGTAACGAGCATGCTCGAATGGTGCCCTTTTACATGTCACGGGTACAGAAGCCAGTTGGCTGTTCTGGCAACAATCACACTCGGATGGTGCTCTTGACACTCTACTAGCACAGGCATAAGTGCCAGTAAGGTGACGCTGGTAATGATCATACTCGAATAGCTGCTCTGTCAACGATCACACTTGTATGGTGCTCATATTCAATAAATCCATATTTTATAAATCCTTAATATTTTACTAATCCAGATCAGTGGATGGCAGAATTGGTAGAGCAATGAACTAAATGTGCTTAGTATTTATCGATATATCCTTTTACATTGAGGGTCAATATTATATCCTTCTTTCCAAATTTGTGACTTTGTGCCCTTGTCAGATATCAATATTGTTATTTTAATATTCCTTCAGACAGTACCAAATAAGTATTGAGAATCAATTAATTATAATCATTGAATTAATCAACGATAGTTAGTGAACACAAACTGTAATTACTATACTTTAGTTATTCTATTAACTCAACTCATTTGTTCTTTGCAGTAAGCAACATTGATGTCAGCTGCAAATTTCCAAGGAGAGTCATTTATCCATTTGCATTTCGGACCCATGCACACAATCTTGGCAAGTAGACATTTTACAGTCTTTTCTTATTAAAGCAAACAAAATGAAATAAAGAGTTTGTAAGGGTTTTTATTCAGATATTTCAGTAAAAGAATAAATGTTTTGTGAATTCTTCAGTAGTGTTTCTTTACCATTTTACTATATTTCTCTCCTCTTTCAGATCATCATCCAGATTCCACCTGTCGCACACATACACATACAATAAGAAAAAATATTCTCATTCACAACTAAATTTGTTGCATTACATTAACAGCTTTATATTTATTTCACATTAACACCATCGTAATCAGAATCATTCAAATCCCCTTCCCCACTAGGATCCTGCATTTTCCCTCAGGAAGGAAATTGAGATTATTAAGGAATTGTAGTTGTAGATGAATGGGTTACTGTCTTTAAATCTTCAACAAATTTAGTTTGTCTAGATAAAAATCTAGATGTTTCCATTAATCATTTTACCCTTCCATATGTAAGCTATTCAACTGATTTTGAGAGAAAGCAAAACTTTGAAAAGTTTTAGGGAAATGGTTTAATTTGTTGCAATAAATATTGTGTTTTGTAAGATTGCATTAAGAGTTTTTACATAAAATCATGATGGCAGGTTTTAATTGAAATATTGAAAACTTTAAAACTTATGATTTTGTATAATTAGACTAATGGCAGTCTAATAGACTAATAGGTTGGTTGGTTTGAAAAGGTTCAACTCTTTTCTAACCATATTTCTATTGAAATGTTCTGTGTCTCAGTTAATTATGAAATAATCAAGAATTATGAAGGTTTTAATAAAAATACTGGATATTTTTAATGTAAATGACATAGGCGCAGGAGTGGCTGTGTGGTAAGTGGCTTGCTTACCGACCATATGGTTCCGGGTTCAGTCCCACTGTGTGGCACCTTGGGCAAGTGTCTTCTACTATAGCCTTGAGCCGACCAAAGCCTTGTGAGTGGATTTGGTAGATGGAAACTGAAAGAAACCCGTTGTATATATGTATATGTATATATAGGTGTGTGTTTGTCCCCTCAACATCACTTGACAACCGATGCTGGTGTGTTTATGTCCCTGTAACTTAGCGGTTTGGCAAATAGAATAAGTATTAGGCTTACAAAGAATAAGTCCTGGGGTCGATTTGCTCGACTAAAGGCAGTGCTCTAGCATGGCCGCAGTCAAATGGCTGAAACAAGTGAAAGAGTTTTAAAACTGGTGGATTTGGACATTGTAGCAAAGACTAGTTTTAAGCTTAAAATTTCAGTAATGTTAAACTGCGAAAAGATGAATTTCTCTGAATCTCTTAAAATGAAAACTTCTTTTGAAGATGGATTACAAATGAACCAAACACAATAGTAATTTAATATTCAATAACTCTTTTTTTTGGTTTTTAATAAGACATGAGTGCAGGTATAGGTGTTATTAAGCAGTTCATTTCACAACTATGTGGTTATGGGTTCAATCTGATTGCGTGAGCTGGCAGAAATGTTAGCACGCCGGGTGAAATGCGTAGCCGTATTTCGTCTGCCGTTACGTTCTGAGTTCAAATTCCACCAAGGTTGGCTTTGCCTTTCATCCTTTCGAGGTCGATAAATTAAGTACCAGTTACACACTGGGGTCGATATAATCGACTAAATCCATTTGTCTGTCCTTGTTTGTTCCCTCTGTGTTTAGCTCCTTGTGGGTAGTAAAGAAATATACTTTATCCTTGGATTAACCAAAACCTTGCAAGTGAAATTTGATAATTGGCAACTAAATAAAAGAAGCACACGCACACACACATGTTCATGTGTGTGTGTGTGTGTGTATAGGTATTGGTGAGGGTGACAAAATTGGTGCATCAAACAAATCTCTTGTTGTTTTGTCCATACAAGTTATGTCCTTTATGGCACAGTTAGCTTTGTTTTTTTAGTACATCATCATCATCGTTTAACGTCCGCTTTCCATGCTAGCATGGGTTGGACGATTTTGACTGAGGGCTGGAGAACCAGATGGCCACATCAGGCTCCAATCTTGATCTGGCAGAGTTTCTACAGCTGGATGCCCTTCCTAACGCCAACCACTCCGAGAGTGTAGTGGGTGGTTTTTACGTGCCAGCAGCATGGGGGCCAGTCAGACGATACTGGCAATGATCTCGCTCGAATCTTTTTACACATGCCACCAGCACAGGTGCCAGTAAGGCGACGTTGGTAACGATCATGCTCGAATGGTGCCCTTTTACATGCCACCGGCATGGAAGCCAGTTGGCTGCTCTGGAAATGATCATGCTCGGATGGTGCTCTTGGCACCCTACTAGCACGGGCACAAGTGCCAGTAAGGCGACGCTGGTAACGATCACACTCGAATGGCGCCCTTTTATGTGCCACCGGCACGGAAGCCGGTTAGCCGCTCTGTCAACGATCACACTCGTATGGTTAGAGACAAAGCAACTAAAACCTTTTAAGACAACTGTTCCAGCGTGGTTGCAGTTCATGGACTGAAGCCAGTAAAAGTATATTAAATCAATAATATTGATGCTTGTCTGTCCTTTTAACCTCTTGATATCAACCAATCTGATACTGCCTTTAGTTTTGTGTTTCAATCTTCCAATTTTACATTGGTCGAAATTACAATCTTTCCTCAGAATTTCTGTTTGATTTGTGTTCTAAGCATCAGCTTAGCCCTTTTTTTACTCTAACTGTGCTAAAATATTCTGCCTTTATTCCATCATCAGCCTTGAGGCAACCTCCTCCTCCCTATTGCTGTGCAAGCACTCACCTTCTCAGTTAAATTACAACTTGGCTTTCTTGTGCCATGTAGGAACATGTTTACTAACTTTGAAGATCCAACCAAGATGTTTTTGCAAGCAACACTTCTGCAAATAAAGCTGCAAACTTTGTTGCCAATTTCTTCCCAATCTGACACTGGGCATGTACAAACATTTCCAAGCAGTTCTATATTTAAGAGATGAATTATGTACATTATTTACATTCGACAGATATTTGTCCTCATCTTGTTTGTTGTTAACACAACGTTTAATGTTGTTGAACACAACATTTAACGTTGACAAACATCGCAAAGCTGTGACACAAGGAGATATTGATAAATCGGGTATAGCTGATCATGTAAGGGAAAATGGAAACCACCTCCCCCTGTGGGATGAAGTGAAAATAATAGACAGAGAACACCACTGGAAAATGCGAAAACTGAAAGAAGCAGCGCATATGCTAGGACACAACAACCTCCTAAGCAGACCGAGTGCAGATAAAATAACTTTGTGATTATCAATGGAATCCAGGGGTAGTCTCGGGTAGGTTAGTATCAAAAGTGTTAATAATGACAATTATTTTACTAAATTTGTCATTATTCTCCAAATCAATTAAAATAAAGGCAGCGTATCTCATTAGAAATACCATCTGTCTAACACCCGTGTACATGTTTACAAAGTCAGAAAACAGCACAGCTCCCATGACTTTCGGAAACATGTTTTCACACTAAGAGTTGCTGAAGCATGGAACAAACTGCCGGCATCAGTTGGTAGTTGTCGGACCACTGCATCCTTCAAAACTTCCATGATTCCTGAGATTTGCCAACACTACACCTGATTTTCTCCCCTCCATACACACGCAAGAATGTATCTGACTCATACACTGTTCCCTTTCCAGACATTTGTACATTACTGCATATTCTTTATACGCACTTTTGACAAGTTGTGATGCACCTGAGCACTATATACAATAATTTCATTATTATTATTATAATGAAAGGGTTCATAGTAAAATTGACATCTTTTTCACTGTTTCAGCAAGAGTGGTAAGTGCTTATAAGTTCAATGGCAGCTGGACATTGATCGGGAAAAGTAATCCACATTGGCCTCAAGTAAGTCTAATTCTTCTTTTAACTCTTTCATTATTACCAAGGAAAAGTGTTTTTATAGAAACCTCAAAATAACTTCTGAATTCATGTTTATATTTGATATGCATGTGTTGGTAATGGGACGAAATGCTTGCTATCAATGCTGTAAAATGGTTCAAGATAGGAAAGATATTCATTCATAAAATATAAACCTTCTTCTGCAGCCCCTCCCCTCCTAAAACATGACATTCACCTCCACTGATTGTTAATTTGGTGTGTGTATGCGTGTTTATTAGATGACAAAAGTGATGCAGTACTGGAAAATATCCTTCTGACCCCGTTGCCATCATTGAAAAAAAAAAAATATATATATATATATATATATATATATATAATTAATATAAGCAACAAGGATATCCAAGGTAGTGTAGTACAATCATTTCATGCTACTTCATTTTATTAAACAATGTAAGTTTTACATCAATTTTAAAATGTAGAGCAATCTTCGGCCACATAGAATTTTAAAAATTAAATAGACAATGCACATTTTTATTCTATATGTGGCTGGAGATTGCTCTACATTTTAAAATTGATGTAATACTTACATTGTTTAATAAAATGAAGTAGCATGAAACGATTGTACTACACTACCTTGGATATCCTTGTTGCTTATTTTGATTATAATCACCCCATTTGATTTATATGGATAATACCATACCAAATTCTGGTGCCTTTAACTTAAGTACCATATTCATCTGAATCTATATATATATATCATCATCATCATCATCATCGTTTGTTTTTCATGCTAGCACGGGTTGGACGGTTCAACCGGGGTCTGGAAATCCAGGAGGCTACACCAGGCTCCAGTCAGTGTTTCTACAGCTGGATGCCCTTCCTAATGCCAATCACTCTGAGAGTGTAATGGGTGCTTGCTATGTGCCAGGGGAGGCTGGCAATGCTCACAATCGATTGGTGCTTTTTACGTGCCACCAGCACGGAAGCCAGTCAAGGCGACGCTGGCATCGGCCACGTTCAGATGGTGCTTTTTACGTGTCACCGGCACAGGTATCACAACTGCAATTTCCATTTGATTTTTTGATGTTGATGTACTTGACTCAATAAGTCTCCTCAAGCACAGCAGGCCGCCCTGTGATCCAAGGTACTTTGGATGGGCTGGGGCTTCTATGTGAAGCTCGTGCAGGAACAGCCATGAACTCACGTTATTTGTCGGGTTTTTGCAGTCACAGCATATCTCCAGAGGTCTCGGTCTTTTGTCATTGCCTCTGTGAGGCCCAACATTCAAAGGTCATGCTTGACCACCTCATCCCATGTCTTTCTGGGTCTACCTCTACCCCGGATTCCTTCAACGGTTTGGGACTGGCACTTCTTCACACATCTCTCCTCATCCATCCATGTATATATAATATACATTTACACAGACACACAAATATATATGACGGACTCTCTCCTGTTGAAGATGATGTACGAGTGTTCAGCTTTTGCCAAATGACCTGCATAAATGTGAGGTGAAGTGTTTTGCACAAGAACACAATGCATCACCCAGTCTAGGAACTTGGCTGGTAGGTTAACAAGGCTACTGTTGGTTTCATGTTGAGAGAAACCTCTCACCAATTATCAAGCCTGCTATATGGAATGTTGGTACTTGTCTCCATATTAGATGAGAATACATGAAACTACTTCAGAGTGTACTAGATTTTGGGATAAATAAACATACAGATCATGGGAGATAACTTATAAGAAAATCCTAATTGTTACCACTGTAACACTAACTATCATAACACCAACAGTGAACATTTTAAACATTAGGAAGGAAATCTCCCCCTGCATGCACAAGCAACAATTCATACTCCAAATTTCAAGCCTGACTCCTATTCACCTACCACTCTGCCATCCCTCCACTTTGATAAGTTGTTTTCTCTGAACATCAATTATATGCATTATAACAACATTATGCATAAAGGACATATGCCCTCATAAACTTATATTGCAGTCCCTCATTACACAGATATATGTGTATTGTACTTAGTTATGGTGCCACATGATTCACAGAATACATACATACATACACAAACTTGTGAATCTACAACCCCATGGACCAAGTTTGGCATAAAAAATATATATATATTACAGATATGTACTTGCATAGCAAGTGACCTGATCTGAGATTGTGTGCTGGAACGAAAACGGATCTTTAACTTTTTGACCGGCAGATTTAAAAAACAATTTTTTGCAACTAAACCCTTTCAAACTTCGTATACAGGTAGAATGTATCATATAAAACTTCTTTTACTCTTAGCGTTTTTGAGAAAAGTTTATATTTATGAAGTTATTTCGTGTTAAAGTTGTATTTTGGTAATTTCAACCAATCAATGACGTGTATTCAGCTGAATAAAATTACTGCTGTTGTTTGTCAACAACAGCAGTAATTTTATTCAATTTTATTGTCACTGTAATTTACGACATATTTCATCTCAGTTATGTTCGTATGAATAAATGAGTGTATCTGAAGCCTGTTTACTTCATGGCACCATCATAATCGTTTGTGCATTTCTACAGCTTTTAGTTTTTGTTTTCCTGTTTTTCAGCTACTATTTGTGGAAAGACTTTTTTGCCACTCCTACCCCTCCACTCCTACCTTCATTTTTCATTTTTTTCCGTAACTCTAACCCTAAAACACCAACCCTAACCCTAAAACTTCAATCCTAACCATAAAACCCTAATCCTAACCCTAAAACCTAAAAGCTAAAACCAGTGCAAATGCACAAACGATATCATAAATAACAGTGACAAATGAAATATACACCATCAGAAGTTGTTGTTGACAAACAATGGCAGTAATTTTATTCAGCTGAATACACGTCATTGATTGGTTGAAATTACCGAAATGTGACAACTTTAACACGAAATAACTTCGTAAATATAAACTTTTCTCAAAACCGCTAAGAGTAAAAGATGTTTCATATGACACATTCTACCAGTGTCCAAAGTGTGAAAGTGTTTAGTTACAAAAAATTAATTTCTCGATCTGCTGTTCAAAGGGAAAAGATCCATGAAAGCAATTGCAGCGTGGAAGGTGTTTATAAGCCATTAAAGAAACACAAAAAAACCGTTAGATTTGCTTGAACATTTAAATTTAATTTGCCAAAATATTTCCATTGTTTTGAGACCGCAGCCATTTCACTGACAAAATTCCATGCTGCATCTGAGAAAGTAACAGTTAGTTCATGATATATATGTACGTATGTATGTACGTACATACATACGTATCATCATCATCATCGTTTAATGTACGCTTTCCATGCTAGCATGGATTGGATGGTTTGACTGAGGGCTGGTGAACCAGATGGCTGCACCAGGCTCCAGTCTTGATCTGGCAGAGTTTCTACAGCTGGATACCCTTCCTAACGCCAACCACTCCGAGAGTGTAGTGGGTGCTTTTACGTGCCACTGGCACGGGGGCCAGTCAGGCGGTACTGGCAATGACCTCGCTCGAATCTTTTTACACATGCCACCGGCACAGGTGCCAGTAAGGCGATGCTGGTAACGATCACGCTCAAGTGGTGCTCTTGGCACCCTACTAGCACGGGCACAAGTGCCGGTAAGGCGACGCTGGTAACGATCACACTCAAATGGTACCTTTTATGTGCCACAGGCATGGAAGCCAGTTAGCCGTTCTGTCAATGAACACGCTCGTATGGAGCTCTTTGCACCCTGCTAGCACGGTTATGTATATATACATATTGTATAAAGGACCATGAGTAAGGCCAAAACAATGCAAGGTAAAGGTAAAAGCAAGGCAAATCCCAAGAAAACAAATATATGAATTAATGTAGGCTTACCTTGCATTCAATATTTCAGGGTTATGACCCCATCCTTAAGAAATTAACGAATGTTGCAGATGTGTGTGTGTGTGGAGTGGACATGCACAGAAAGTATTTGCTATAGCTACCAGCTAGCCTCTTGTAACTCTCTTCTGCTGTTGATGGTTGGTTTCCTTTGGTGAATGAGGATGGCCTCGGAGATTCTAAGGTTGCCCCTGTTGCGTTGTGTTGCCCTGATGTGCAATGTGAATTCTTGGGTCTGGCATTTCTACAGATGTTTCTTCACAGAGGTGTCAGCCTGCATATGTTCTGTTATGCATGCATGCAGTTTTCTTGTACTTCCTATGTGGAACGTGCCACATTTGCCACAGATGATCTCGTATACATCATTGGTCCTCTAACACATTTCAGGGTCATTGATGGAGCAGTTTGATAACGTACACTCTTCGGAGTAGTGAAAGGTGTTGTTTGTGGACAGAGCTTTTCTCAGGGATGGGCCAGTGTGCACTATCTGTATGTTGAGCCCTTCTTTGTGGACTGTGTGTTGTATCGCTGCAGTAATTCTGTTGTCAAAATGTGGTAGCTTTAGGAAGCATGTGCCAGACTTGGAAGTATGAGGGTTCTTCCAGGGTTTTTTAGGTGCCATTGTTTGGCTAAAGATGGTGGGGAGCTGTTTAGGGTTAGGTCTCTGAAGAACTGCTTGGTGTCGACAACTTTGTTGGTCACTTCGCTGCAATTGTTGTTTATACACGCAGTCTCGTTTCTCATGTATGCGGCTTTGGCTCTGGTGGGTAAGGCTGATTGGTAGTGAATGAAACGTTTTCTGCTAGCGGCTTTTCTGTAGATGTTGGTAAATATGGAACTTTCCTCTGTGATCCTGAGTTGAAAGTTGAGTAGGGAGAGGGTTCCAGATTTATGTGGATGTTCAATTTCAAATTTGATGTTTATGTCGATGTTATTGAAGGTCCAGTGTCTGTTAATGGCCTCATCCCTTTGGCCTTCCAAAGTTGTTTTGGTATGTAGGTCAACCTACCTTGCTTGGCTTTAAGTTTTGGTTTGAAAAATTCAACTTGTATGCAAGAAAATACGGCATTACATAAGACTAATTTTTAAAAAAATGAATTAAATAAATACAACATAAAAGAGCACCATTCGAGTGTGATCATTACCAGCGTCGCCTTACTGGCACTTGTGCCCGTGCTAGTAGGGTGCCAAGAGCACCATCTGAGTGTAATCATTGCCAGAGTAGCCAACTGGCTCGGTGCCAGTGGCACGTAAAAGGGCACCATTCGAGTGTGATCGTTACCAACGTCGCCTTACTGGCACCTGTGCTGGTGGCATGTGTGAAAAGATTCGAAAGCGGACGTTCAATGATGATAATCATGAACAGTTTAATTTTTTTTTTAACTGCAATATAGTTTTCTGAATACCAGTGACTAGGATTTCACAGAAAAATAATTCATTAATCTAGCTTATAATTACTTTTAGCAAATTCTTGAAATGAAACCATGTCTAGTAAGAGCTCCTAGAAAGAATCCATTTTTTAATTATACATAATTAATTATACATAAATTGGGTGTATAATATTGGTTATTGGTTATACATTGTTTGTTATAAGCCTCCTCTGGAATATAATTAGCAAGTTACTCCTTATAACTCTTATTCATTGTCCAGTGTATTGTCTTATATGGTTTATACATAGATTATTTCTTGTAATCGGATGAAATTTTTTGTGTGTATGTGTGAAAGAAATAGAGAAAGGAGGAAAGTGTGTACAGGTAAATGTTGCTTTTTAATGGTCTTATTCGTTATCTCCTGCTGAACCAGGTGCAGTATTTGCTAATGATTTGCTAAATGATTCACTACTTAGCAACCTAGTGCCAATATTTTTTGGATTTTAACACACTTTTATCTTGTTGCCAAGAGATGGATTATTTCAATGTAAACACAAACACAATGTCTTGATTCTGTTTCAGTCAGCTAAAAACTGTCATTTATTATTTTACAGGCCTTTTATCCCATTGAGAGAAGAATCAAAATCGAAAGAAATGACACTGTGGTAATTATAGCTCTCTCTTTGAAACAATCATCATCATCATCATCATTTAACGTCCGCTTTCCATGCTAGCATGGGCTGGACGATTTGACTGAGGTTGGGCGAATCAGACTCCAATCTGATCTGGCAGAGTTTCTACAGCTGGATGCCCTTCCTAATGCCAACAACTCTGAGCGTGTACTGGGTGCTTTTACATGCCACCGGCACGAGGGCCAGTTTGGTGGTACTGGCAACAGCCACGCCCAAATGGTGCTTTTTATGTGCCACCTGCACAGGAGCCAGTCCAGCAGTACTGGCGACGTCCTCGCTCGAATGTTTCACATGCCACCAGCAAAAGGGCTAGTAAGGCGACACGGTAACGATCACACTCGAATGGTGTGTTTAACGTGCTATCGGCACGAAGGCCAGCTTGTTGCTCTGGCAATGATCTCACTCGTATGGTACTCTTAGCGCTCCACTAGCAACGGATGCCAGTCACCGAGTTTGATTTCGACTTCAATTTCACTTACCTCAGCTGGTCTTCGCAAGCAGAGTTTAGTGTCCATTGAAGAAAGGCACGCATAAGTGGATTGGTTACACCCCTAGCATAGGCCACAAGGTTATGGTCACACTTGCGCTTGCCGAGTCTTCTGCAGCACTGCATATTTCCAGAGGTCCCGGTCACTGGTCATTGCCTTGGTGAGGCGTGCCTTCCAGAACTTTTGTTTGATAAATCAAAGTAGGAACTAGAACAGAGAAAAGAAATTAGTTGTAACAATTTGAAAACCCATCTAGATGAAAACAATTTAAAAGAGTAAAGTTTTCAGGACTCAAGCTCAGCTCTTCGTCTCTGACTATGACCTTTCCCAGCCCTTTCAGAAGGATAAAATAATAATAGTGAAATTTATTGTATACAGTGCTCAGGTGCATCACAACTTGTCAAAAAGTGCGTATAAAGCATATGCAGTAATGTACAAATGTCTGGAAAGGGAACAGTGTATGAGTCGGATACATGTTTGCGTGTGTATGGAGGGGAGAAAATCAGGTGTTGTGTTGGCGAATCTCAGGAAGCATGGAAGTTTTGAAGGATGCAGTACTCTGACAACTAACAACTGATGCCGGCAGTCTGTTCCATGCTTCAGCAACTCTTAGCGTGGAAAAATGTTTCCGAAAGTCATGGGAGCTGTGCTGTTTTCTGACTTTGTAAATATGTCCACGGGTGTTAGATGGGTGGAGTTTGAAAAGGTGCTCAGAGTTATTGTTTGTAAGATGGTTAATAATTTTATGGGTGTCTACCGAGTCAGCTGCCAGACGTCGGAGTTTCAATGTATCCATGCCCAGGGAAGTAAGGCGTTCAGAATATGGCAAATGCCTGATGGAGGGTATTCTCTTGGTTGCACGTCGCTGAACGGCTTCCAGACGATTAATATCCTGGGCAAGATAGGGGTTCCAGACCGGTGATAGAGTAAAAGAAGAAACCGCCATAAATAGATTAGCTTCAGACAGGAAACCTTCTTCAAATACTTGCAACAACATGAACTCTGATAAGGCCAATGAAGGACCAGGTGGTGGGGTTCAAGTTGATAACTGATTAAGTCTACCACACAAGAACTACTAAAGCTAACCTAACAGGCATTTTGAACAGTTTCCATCTATCTGATCTCACACACCAGGCTTGGGCTGACACATAACTAGGAGAGAAAACACTTGCCTAAGGTGGTACATTCTGGAATTGAACTTAGAACTATGTAATTGCAAAGTAAACCTCATAACGATGCCAGCACCCAAATTACTATTGGACTAAGTGGTTCTTTTACATTAGCATATTATTTGTTGTGTCATATGAAAAATTTAATTAAATAAATCAATTAATAGTGTCTCATTTTGCTAGGTTGCACGCTGTACCTATAATTCAACCGGTCGAAATAGCGACACAAAGATTGGGTATGTATTGCATTGAACTCATCCTCATTATTATGTAACTGCTTTTCATGCTGTCTTGGGTAGGATTGGTTACCACAGTCTGACATGGTTTGTTATCTATGGCTGTAGATCCTTAACAGCAATCACTTCACAAGGTGTGCTCAGTGCATTTTGTTATGGCACACTTGACCATCTCTCTCTCTCTCCCTGGCTTACCATGTACCTCCTCTATAGCAAGTCATGCATTTCTGCCTCCCTACTTTTCTGTCACAGTCTAACCTTGGATCACCCCCTCCATTTATAGCAAGACGTTAAAAGTTTTTTTAATGGATATTTCTTTTAATTTATTAATTGATTAATAATAAGGCACAAAAAGAAAATGACTCTCCCCAGACACAACAGAATAATTGATTAATATTTTATAGCTAATTATTTACCCTGGGTATTCAGGCTCTGTCCTTCTTTATAAGCTATTTTTGATTTAAGGTTTTCTTCGATTTTTATAATATGATTTTATTCCACACTTTGTTATTGCATGCAACCAGTTATTGTAAAGACCATTAGTTGAAAGCACCAATGCAACAAAAACATTTACAAATGTGCATCTATCAAACTAGTTGTATATTTTTGGTTATAACCTTATTTTAGTTCCATTCTAAACAAAACTGTCTGCCGAATGGGAATGTGAAACAGTTTTTGTGATATTTTTGCTGCTTTTTAATAAAGTATGTGTTTGTGTCTGTGTGTGTGTATATAAATGCATATATATCATCATCATCATCATCGTTTAACGTCCGTTTTCCATGCTAGCATGGGTTGGATGGTTCGACCGGGGTCTGGGAAGCCAGAAGGCTGCACCAGGCTCCAGTCTGATCTGGCAGTGTTTCTACAGCTGGATGCCCTTCCTAACGCCAACCACTTCGTGAGTGTAGTGGCCACAATTGGTTGGTGCTTTTTACGTGCCACCAGCACAGGTATCACAACTACCCATCCACATTAATACAGCATATCCTCATCTTTCCGAGTGAATGTTCATGCTTTCGTTCTCCTAAGTGACACAGTAAGTCGTACACAAGCATGATATACTTTAACCTCAAGATGACCAATGCACTGTGAGAGGAATTTGGAAGATAGAAACTCCACAGAAGCATATTGTGTGTGTGTGTATCAACATGTTTTTGCACTGACACCATTCAGCTACTGACATTGTCTGTGATCACATGAATAAAATTTTGGTAGTTTGTGTGAAATCATCGAATAAAATACCTTTGGCAACAGGAAGAACATCTGGACATAGAATACCATCTCATTCAACATACACCAGCACAGAAAACGTAGACAGAAAATGTCCGTTTTCCATGCTAGCATGGATTGGACAGCTCGACCGGGGTCTGGGAAGCCAGAAGGCTGCACCAGGCTCCAGTCTGATCTGGCAGTGTTTCTACAGCTGGATGCCCTTCGCCAACCAATTCGTGAGTGTAGTGGGTGCTTTTTACGTGCCAGGCGAGGCTGGCAACGGCCACAATCAGTTGGTGCTTTTTATGTGCCACTGGCACAGGTTCCAGGTGAGGCTGGCAATGGCCACAATTGGTTGTTGCCTTTTATGTGCCACCGGCACGGAAGCCAGTCAAGGCTGCGCTGGCATCGGCCACATACAGATGGTGCTTTTTACATGCCACTGGCACAGGTGCCAGTGGAGGCTAGTAACGGCCACGATCGGTTGTTGCTTTTTACGTGTCACCGGCATGGAAGCCAGTCAAGGCCGCGCTGGCATCAGCCACGTGCGGATGGTGCTTTTTACGTGCCACCGGCACAGGGATCATAGCTACAATTTTCATTGATTTTTGATGTTGATGTACTTGACTCAATAGGTCTCCTCAAGCACAGGGTCAAAATGGTGTTTCTTTACTTGCCACCTGCACAAGAGTCAGTCCAGCGGCACTGGCAACGACCGGGTGCCAGTCATTGAATTTGGTTCAATTTTGAGTTGTCTATGCTAAAGAGAGAAAGCTTATGGTATAGCTCTAATGGGTCAAAAGTACAGTGTGCTATAATCTATACCGTTACTCTCTTATTTCATTTGAAGAATTCATTCAAAACTTATAAGTAAATACAAATGCACAGACATGACTGTGTAGTTAACAAGATTGGTATTAGGTTAAGTCCCATTGCATGGCACCTATTATTGCCTTTTGCTGAACAATGCCTTGACATGAGATATAGAATTTTTAGAGGGGAGAATAAGATTTGTTTGTTCATTATTTCCAAATAGTTTTATTTGTTAGTGACTAGCAGTATCGCCTGGTGTTGCTTGGGTTTGTTTCGATCCTTTAGAATTGGAATTTTTGAAAAGGAAAAATTTTGCATTATGTAGCTTGTTATTCTCTTTAAGTGAACATTTTTCTGGTTGAAATACACTGAAAAATGGCGATATAGCAGTACAAAAATCGTATTTTATGTAAATAATTTTTGGTGTTAACATGGTCCGATTTGAATTATATCTTCTACGGAAGGAAGAGCAAGCCTTCTTCTATCATACTCTCAATTTTGGTCAACTTGCGCTGCAGGGTCTCGGAGGAGATAGTGTTAGTTGAAGGCTAACAAACCTTCCACACACAGACAACTTCAGCTTTATATATATAGATTAAGAGCACTTCCCGTTTGATTTTTGAGGCGATTCGGTCTGCAAAATAATTCTCTCATTTTGAGCTATTTTTTGACACCATTTTCAACTGAGAACTCCTTAAAAAGGCACACTCAAAACTGCTAGAATTTGCATCTTTCAAGCTAGAGAATTCAAACTTGCTCCAATTGATTCAGGAAATTTTTCTATGTATATGCTCATATATATTTTTCGAAAAATTCAAAAATTGAACGTGTTTTCGCCCCATTTTTCTGTTGCATACACACAAACACGCGCACTGTCACATGTAGAATCCAACATGTTGCATGAACACAACTCAAGGCAATATTGTATAACATCCACTCACTCGCAGAAAATGCATTGTTTCGGGCCTTTGTTATTGAGATAGAGACTTGAAACCTACTCTGGCTGTAACTACACCACGCACCACGCCTTCTATAGGTGTGTAAACTTTCAGCTCAATCCTAGCACGTCTTGTGCCATTGAATCCTTACCAAAGCCAAAGTGTGCAAGTTTTTTTCCTCTTTTATATAGGTAGATAGGTAGATAAGTGATCTGAAATAACTCCAACCATATTGTTGGGTTTGCTTTCTAAGATCGTAATCATATGTAACTACTCTTTCTCTGCCCCCCCCTCATATAATCAATTGTGTTCATTATCTGAAACCTTAATAATTAACTCCAATGTTTATTCCCATTGCAGACCAACCCATGAAGACGAGATGTGCAACTTTTACATGATGTACTACTCCCACAGTGAAGACCATATACCAAACTTTATAGAATGCATTAATAATAAATTTCCAGATTTCACTAAATACATCCCAGCGTCATCCGTCGAGCAGTTGCCTTATAATCCATATTTGGAACAGAAAGCATTGCAGTCAAAGACACACCCCAGTGAAAATGCCGTTCACCAGCGGTTAAATAAAAATTCTCAGATAACAAGAGAGAAAAGTGATTCTCAACAACAGTTCCAAGGTAGGCAATATAGCAATGAGAAAAATTATAATTATCCAGTTTTTCATAAAAGTTATAAGTTTTTGTCACAGCAGAATTCTGATCATTATAAAATAACCAATCAGTACAAACGTTTTAATCAACAGTTTGATTCTTATGATAACAAGGTACCAGGATATTTTGGGGATCACTGGCTGCATATTCAGCACCAAAAACCAAAGTATTGCAATAGAAATAAAGCGTTCCAGATTCTTATCATCGTTTGACGTCCGTTTTCCATGCTAGCATGAGTTGGACGGTTTGACTGGGGTCTGGGAAGCCAGGAGGCTGCACCAAGCTCCAGTTTGATCTGGCAGTGTTTCTACAGCTGGATGCCCTTCCTAACACCAACCACTCCGTGAGTGTAGTGGGTGTTTTTTACGTGCCACCGGCAAAGGGGCCAGACGAGGCTGGCAAATAGCCACGATTGGTTGGTGCTTTTACATGTCACTGACACAGATGCCAGTCAGGCGGTGCTACAAAGTTTTAAAGTAATTTTATCGTCTTAGTTGTAGCATGGCAGAAGCATGGTCAAATCTTATACTTACTTGTGTCCCTTTACATTCTAATTTCAAATCCCATCAATATTATTCCACCAGCTTGACTGGGGGAATGACAAGGGACCAAGAGTTGTGGCAATTTGCTGTACTTCAGAAGTCATCCCAAGTGAAGTAAAATTGCTGTCATCCATACAGATAGACTTGTCTTTTACAGGTGTTGGTGCCGCATAAAATGCACTTGTGCCATTGCTGCATAAATGCACCCATGCCCGTAAAAAGAAGCACCTAATACACTTTATAAAGTGGTTGGTGTTAGGAGGGACATCCAGTCATAGACACCATACCACAGCAGACAGTTTGAGTACGAACAGCTACCCAGCTGGTCAGCCCCATGTCAAACCATCCAACCTATACCAGAATGGAAAACGAACTTTAAATGATGATGATGATTAAGTTTTTCATTCATTCTTTTGGGTTTAATAAAGTAAATACTGATTAGATACTAGAGTGAATTTAATTAACCACAAGGGTCAGGTGAAAAGTTCATAGGCTGACCAAGATACTCTCATTGAATGTGACCAAATGGAGTTTATTTTTCAATGTAGTCCTTTGGTATTGCGGTGCTTGGATCCCATTGGTGAAGAAGCTTTCATCTAATTGGTCAAAGGAGTGATCGACAGCATATATGACATCATCATCCTCATCCCAAGTGTCTTTTCATATTGAAGAACACATGCTAGTCTGATGGGGAGGCTGATCAACTAGTTCAAATCCACAGTCATTGAGCATTACCCCTTCAAAATCATGTGCTGCAGTTAGTATAATTGACTATACCCCCCCCCACCAGCAGACATTGCAAGGGACATCATGATGATGTATGTATGTGTATATATATATATATATATATATATATATATATATATAATCATCATCATCATCATCATTTAGCGTCCGCTTTCCATGCTAGCATGGGTTGGACAGTTCAACTGGGGTCTGTGAAGCCAGAAGGCTGCATCAGGCCCAGTCTGATCTGGCAGTGTTTCTATGGCTGGATGCCCTTCCTAACGCCAACCACTCCGTGAGTGTAGTGGGTGCTTTTTACGTGCCACCCACACAGGTGCCAGACGGAGCTGGCAAACGGCCACGGACGGATGGTGCTTTTTACGTGCCACCGGCACGGAGGCCAGTCGGGGTGGCGCTGGCAACGGCCATGATCTGATGGTTCGCTTACTTGTCACCGGCACTGGTATCACAGCTGCAATTTCCATTGATGTTGATCGACTTCGATTTTGGTTCTGATATCTGATTTGATTTGATTTGGTTTGATCTTGATTTTCACTTGCCTCAACGGGTCTTCACATGTGGAGTTTTGTGTCCCAAGAAGGAAAGGTATGTATAAGTTGACTGGCTACATACCAGGTAGAGGCCACGGGTTATGGTCTCACTAGTCTTGCCGGGTCTTCTCACGCACACATACTTCCATAGGTCTCGGTCTCTAGTCATTTCCTTAGTGAGACCTAAAGTTTGAAGGTCGTGCTTCACCACCTCATCCCAGGTTTTCCTGGGTCTACCTCTTCCACAGGTTCCCTCAACTGCTAGGGTGTGGCACTTTTGCACACAACTATCTTCAGCCATTCTTGTCACATGACCATACCAGCGCAAACGTCTCTCTTGCACACCACAACTGATGCTTCTTAGGTCCAACTTTTCTCTCAAGGTACTTATACTCTGTCGATTATGAACACTGACATTACACATCCATCGGAGCATACTGGCTTCATTTCTTGCGAGCTTACGCATATCCTCAGCAGTCACAGCCCATGTTTCACTACCATGTAGCATGGCTGTACGTACACATGCATCATACAGTCTGCCTTTTACTCTGAGCGAGAGGCTTTTTGTCACCAGCAGGGGTAAGAGCTCTCTAAACTTTGCCCAAGCTATTCTTACTCTAGCAGTTACACTTTCAGCACACCCACCCCCGCTACTGACTTGGTCACCTAGGTAGCAGAAGCTATCAACTACTTCTAGTTTTTCTCCCTGGAACGTGGCAGAAGTTGGTCTCTGCACATTTCCAGTGTTTATTGCTCCTGAGCATTTGCCACAGACAAAAACTATTTTCCTAGTTAGCCTTCCTTTGACATTGCTGCACCTCTTATGTGTCCATAGCTTACACTTGGTGCACCTTATAGTTTCTACTTACACCTTTTTTACAGATCGAGCAGGGCCATCTACCTGAAGGCGTTTGTGATTGGTCTACCTTCCTACTTATTAGGACTTTGGTTTTGGCTAGGTTGATTCTAAGGCCCTTCGATTCTAATCCTTGCTTCCACACCTGAAACTTCTCCTCCAGTTCTGATAGTGACTCAGCAATTAGAGCAAGGTCATCAGCATAGAGGAGCTCCCAGGGCATCCTGTCTTGAATTCCTCCATTATTGCCTGGAGGACTATGATAAATAGGAGGGGACTGAGGACTGAACCTTGGTGGACCCCAACCTCTACCCGGAATTCTTCACTGTACTCGTTGCCAACCCTCACCTTACTAGCAGCGTCTCTGTACATGGCTTGCACAACTCTCACTAACCATTCATCTATCCCTAGTTTCCTCATTGACCACCAGATAAGGGATTGGGGGACCCTGTCGAAGGCTTTCTCCATGTCAACAAAAGCCAGGTACAGGGGCTTATCTTTGGCTAGGTATTTCTCCTGCAGCTGTCTTACCAGGAATATAGCATCAGTAGTACTTTTCCCTGGCACGAACCCAAATTGCATCTCATCTAAGCTAACTCTCTCTCTAATTAGTTGGGCTATAACCCTCTCCGTAACCTTCATTACCTGATCCAGCAGCTTGATACCCCTGTAGTTATTTGTATCTAGGGCGTCACCTTTACCTTTGTAGCAGTTGACTATTATGCTGCTACACCAGTCATTGGGTATGACTCCTTCGTGTATCACCTGGTTAACTATACGGGTGACTAGGCTATAGCCAACACTACCAGACATTTTGAGCATCTCTGCAGTAATTCCTGATGGGCCTGGGGCTTTCCCTGTTTTCATGCTTGTAATTGCCTTAACTACTAAGGAACTGTCAACTCGGATTGCTGGTCCCTCTGTTGGGTCGACATTCGGCAGACTCTCTTTATCCCATTCATTTTCCTCATTCAGCAACCTTTCATAGTGGCGTCTCATAGTTGCATCCTCATTTAGCGCAAGTGAACCGTCATCCTTGCGAACACATTTCTCTCCTACCACGTCACGATTCTCTCTCACACACTGTCTTGCAACACGAAATACCTCAAGTCTTTCATCCTCACGGCGCAGAAATATATATATATATATATATATATATATTTCATAAAGTATTGACTAAAAGTGCTGTGATTTGGGATTGAACCTGTAATCATGAAGTTGTAAAGTAAACCTCTTAATAACTGAACCTTATCTGCACACGTGTGCATGTGTATATGTCTGTAAATGAAGTATTTTTTTACTGTTTTCATGCTGCCTGATCAAATTAATGAGTCTATTTTTTTCTTTCCAAGAATTTTTCTAGACCTAATATGGTTGTACTGAATTAGCTGTGTATATGTATCTTACTAGTTTATCCTCTTCATATATAAATTTTTGTGGTTGCTGTCTTGACAGAAATGTGAGTGTTTGTAATGCATGATTCTCTTGGAGAATTAGACTTAATACACTGTTCTATGTTATTTGGTTCTTGTAGATATGACTTATGTACCTGATTGGCCAGCTAAGAATGGATTGACCCTTGGCCATGTCAGTGGTGTTAGTGTAGGACCTGATGGCAGTGTGCATGTTTTTCATCGGGGACCTCAAATCTGGAATACAAGGTGAGGTTTTTTTTCTCCCCCTTTTGTGTTTAAATCTTGATAATTAACACTTTAGGAATCAGATTTCTCTGTCAAATGTATCATCATCATCATCGTTTAACGTCCGCTTTGCATGCTGGCATGGGTTGGACGATTTTGACTGAGGGCTGGCGAACCAAATGGCTGCACCAAGCTCCAATCTTGATCTGGCAGAGTTTCTACAGCTGGATGACCTTCCTAATGCCAACCACTCCAAGAGTGTAGTGGGTGCTTTTTACGTGCCACCGGCACAGGGGCCAGTCAGGCGGTACTGGCAATGACCTCGCTTATTTACATTGTTTTGAACTAATCATGCATTATCTTGCAGCATTGAGATTTCAATGATGTGATTGTTTATTTTTAGGATAACATTGCAGGGTAGGTATGAAAAGCTAAATTTGGTTGGTTTGAACATAAAACAGGTAGAATATTTGGGCTGGATATGGTTAGTTTAAATGCTAAAAGGGTCAAAGTAAGTCAGTCTTACCACTCTGATGTTCTCTCCTCTCTGTAGATAAACAATGTGAATTTGGACGTAAATACAAAGTGTTGGATAGTACTGGGCAATTCTACTTTTTGTAATCTGAGCCAATGAGGAGCCTAGCTTCTGTATAGTCACTGGATCTGCTAGAAACAGCAACCAAAATCTTCCTCAAGTTAACAATTTATTGTGATAGAAATTGGATGATGTAGTCCTAGTTCCTCCTCCATGAATAAAGCTGTTCCCGCTAGATGTCAACCCAGTATTTCTAAGCTACGGACTGAGTGATTTGTTGTAAGGTTATCTCCCTAGACAGATTGCCTTCACTAAGGCTAAGGAGCCCTTTCTACTCCACTGATATAGGTTGTACTGGTGCCACAGTCGGACCAATTCTACTATATGGCTCAGAAACCTGAACGTTATCAAAAAAGCTCGAGAGGCGGTTGGATGGATCTTACACTCGCCTCCTTATGAGAGCTCAAAATCTCTCGAGGAAACGTCATCCAACCAAAGTAAAAATATATGGGAAATTACCACCTGTATCATCTCTTGTGAAAGATAGAAGAGTCCAGTTTGCTGGACATTGTTGTAGAGCTGAAAACGAGGTAATTTCTACTCATCTCCTCTGGAAGCCATCTGCTCGCGATACCAGAGGGCGCACACTCTCCTACCCTGATGTAATCTCCAGGGATACAGGCATCCAGCAACAGGACCTCCGTAATGCTATGATGGACTGTGAAGTCTGGCGTAGCATGGTAAATTCCATTGTCTCGACCACAGTCGAACAATGATGATGTAGTCCTAGTTACACTTTGTCTCAATTAAAAAGATGGAATAGTCAAAACCACAGCAACATTAATATATGAGCAAATTCTTTGTTGTTACTGTTGCAAAGTGCAGTGAGTGAGGAATGCTTGGCCAGCTTGCAGTGTTATGTTCAAAAACATTTTCATTAGTATTACTTGGGAAAAGAATGAATCCTACTGGAATTACTTTGGATTCATTCCATGGTGTCACTTTAGCATATGGAGTAAGGCACTCACTCACTCATCTTCCTTGTATGTTTTTTCTATTCATCATCGTCATCGTTTAATGTCCGTTTTCCGTGCTAGCACGGCTTGGACGGTTCGACCGGGATCTAGGAAGCTAGGAGGCTGCACCAGGCTCCAGTCTGATCTGGCAGTGTTTCTACAGCTGGATGCCCTTCCTAACGCCAACCGCTTTGTGAGTGTAGTGGGTGCTTTTTACATGTCACCGGCACAGGTGCCAGGGTAGGCTGGCAGCGGCCACAATCGGTTGGTACTTTTACGTGACACTGGCACAGAAGCCAGTCAAGGCAGCGCTGGCATCGACCACGTTCCAATGGTGCTCTTTATGTGCCGCCGGCACAGTATCATAACTACAATTTCCAGGCTCTCTTCATTTCCTTTCTACCCACATTTTCCTGCAGTCGTTGATTTGCAGATGTTCGGGGTGAGTTCCTGTTTGGGGAAGGAGTTTGTTCTAGTTATGGGAACTTCTCTTTCCCAGTTAAATTCTTCGTCTTCATCATCATCTAACAACACCTGTTTTCCATACTGGCATGGGTTGGACGGGCTGTAAGGATCCAATGAGTCACAGGGCTGTATCATTGTCATAAACTACTTCAAAAAGGCTTTTATTCAAACTTTAATCCTGCTCACCGTTTAATCCGTTAATCACGTTAAGACATGTAGGAATATACGACCGTACGTAAGGAGTTGGTGACAAATGTCTCCTTTTGAATGCTGCACAGTCGCACCTAACATAATACAGAGGCCAAATACATGGTTGCAATCTCCAACGAGATCATTCATATTGTGTCTCTCAAAGAGTGAGGATATCAATATCGCTACAGACACATTGTTTTATATAAAGTATCTATCAACCTCATTCAACACTATGCTGCATTTTCATACTCACTACAAAATAAGATATTTGTATTTTTATCTATTATTTACTATTGTAGAAAGGAATTAATGATAGGATATTATAATTCATGACAATCATGTTCCATGTCAGCTTTGGCATGGTTTCTGCAGCTGGATGCATTTCTTAATGCCAACCACTTTACAGTGTGTACTGGGTGCTATTTTCATGCAAAAGCTTTAACTAAGTGTGGGGTTGTATTTGAAAGGGTAGAGAAGTGTTTTTATGCTGTGGGTAAGAAGTGTCTTGCAGTAGAGAAAAGATACATGGTTGCCCTGCATTTAAATAAGGGTGGGGAGTATCTGGGGATACTCTCTTTTAACTCTTTTACCCTTTTACTTGTTTCAGTCATTTTGACTGTGGCCATGCTGGAGCACCGCCTTTAGTCAAGCAAATCAACCCCAGGACTTATTCTTTGTAAGCCTAGTACTTATTCTATTGGTCTCTTTTGCCGAACCGCTAAGTTACAGGGACGTAAACACACCAGCATCGGTTGTCAAGCGATGTTGAGGGGACGAACACAGACACACATACACACACACACACACACATACATATGTATATACGACGGGCTTCTTTCAGTTTCCGTCTACCAAATCCACTCACAAGGCTTTGCTCGGCCCGAGACTATAGTAGAAGGCACTTGCCCAAGGTGCCACACAGTGGGACTGAACCCAGAACCATGTGGTTCGTAAGCAAGCTACTTACTACACAGCCACTCCTGCGCCTTTTAAAAATACTTTTTATTATTACCCCCCACCCCCACCCAAAGATCTAAACTGCAATTTAATTAAACTTAAATGTTCCTTATTTTCTTTTTATCAAATTTTTGTTTCATGTTAAATATCATTTTTGTTTTTCTATTTCTTTATTTTTCTGTTATATATTTCCATTCCAGATCCTTCAATAAAAGCAACATTTTCCAGGATCAAAACAAACCAATTTTAGTTCCAACAATCGTAGTCTTCAGCAAAGAAGGGAAATTACTAAACCAATGGGGTAACAATACGTAAGTTATAATTCTCAGTATATTATTTTTATTGCCTTCAACAAATAATCATCATCATCGTTTAACGTCCATTTAGCATGCTAGCATGGGTTGGATGGTTCAACCGGGTCTGGGAAGCCAGGAGGTTGCACCAGGCTCCAGTCTGATCTGGCAGTGTTTCTACAGCTAGATGCCCTTCCTAACGCCAACCACTCCGAGAGTGTAGTGGGTGCTTTTTATGTGCCACCGGTGCAGGTGCCAGGGGAGGCTGGCAACAGCCACGATCGGTTGGTGCTTTATACGTGCCACCGGCACGGAAGCCAGTCATGGTGGCGCTGGCATCGGCCACGTTCGGATGGTGCTTTTTACGAGCCACCAGCACAGGGATTACAACAACAATTTCCATTGATTTTTGATGTTGATGTACTTGACTCAATAGGTCTCCGCAAGCATAGGGTCGAAACAGTGTTTCTTTACTTGCCACCTGCACTGGCAACGGCCGGGTGCCAGTCATAGGATTTGGTTCAATTTCGATTTCACTTGCCCAACAGGTCTTCGCAAGCAGAGTTTAGTGTCCAATGAAGGGAGGTTGGCATGGCTGCCAGTCGTTGGATGTGGTTCGATTTCGAGAGTATAAATTTAAATTACCAAAAATTCCTTAGCTTACTATATCCACTCTGTTATAGTCCCTATATCTATCCAATAGCTCTTATCACTAATAATCAAAACAACTCCGCTTTTATATATACTTGTGGTCAATTCTAGCTGGAGCACCCAGTTTAAATCCCTTCAAATTCCTCCACAAAATCATGAAATTTCTAGACTGCAATGCATTTTTCCCCCCAATTTTTCTCATCGGCTGACATTAATAAAAGGTCTTAATCCAAATCTGATAAAGAATAACAGACATCCAAGTTTGGATTACATCGTTTTTTCAACATCCACCTGCAATATAGAAACTAAAAAAAATCTTTTATCATCATCGTTTAACATCTGCTTTCCATGTTGGCATGGGTTGGAGGGTTTGACTGAGGACTGGCAAACCACTGCATCAGGCCCCAGTTTGAACAGGCAAGGTTTCTACAGCTGGATGCCTTTCCTAATGCCAACTACTCTGAAAGTGTAGTAGGTGCTTTTTACATGCCACTGGCACTAGGGCCAGACAGCTGGCACTGGCAAAGGCAACTTGACTCACCAGGTCTTCTCAAGCACAATTTATTGTCCAATGATTGAAGGGTTCTCTTCAAATGAGCCAGTTATGCTACACTGGTATACGCCACAGTTATGGTCTCACTTGGTTTGCTGGGTCTTCTCTAGCAGAGCATATCTCCAAAGGCCTCAGTCACTTGTCATTGCCTCTGTGAGGCCCGACATTCGAAGATTGTGCTTCACCATCGCATCCCAGGTCTTCTGGGTCTACCTCTTCACTGTTAGGGTGTGACGCTTTTTCACACAGCTGCCCTCATCCATACACAACACATAATCATACCAGCACAGTTGTCTCTCTTGCACACCACATCTGATGCTTCTTCAGTCCAACGTTTCTCTCAGGGTGCTTACACTCTGACATTACACATCCAGCGGAGCATACTGGCTTCATTTCTTGCAAGCTTACGCATGTCCTCAGCAGTCACGACCCATGTTTCACTTCTATGTAGCATGGCTGTTCGTACACATGCGCCATACCGTCTACCTTTTACTCTGAGTGAACGGCCTTTTGTCACCAGCAGAGGTAGGATCTCTCTGAACTTTGCCCAGCCTATTCTTATTCTATCAGCTACACTTTCAGCGCACCCTCCCCCGCTACTGACTTGGTCACGTAGGTAACGGAATCTGTCAACTACTTCTAGTTTTTCTCCCTGGAATGTGGCGGAAGTTGTTCTCTGCGCATTTTCAGTGTTTATTGCTCCTGAGCATCTGCCACATACAAAAACTATCTTCCCAGTTAGCCTTCCTTTGATATTGCTGCACCTCTTATGTGTCCATAGCTTACACAAGGTACATCTTATAGAGTTTCTACCTACGCCTTTTCTACAGATCAAGCAGGGCCATATACCTGAAGGGATTTGTGGTTTGCCTACCTTCCTACTTATTAGGACTTTGGTTTGCACACGTGTCATACAGTCTACTTTTCACTCTGAGTGAGAAGCCCTTTGTTACCAGCAGAGGTAGGGGCTCTCTGAACTTTGCTCATATTCTTATTCTAGCAGCTACACTCTCAGAGCATCCACACCCACTACTGACTTGGTCACCTAGGTAACGGAAGCTATGGACTACTTCTAGTTTTTCCCCCTGACATGTAACTAAAGCTGCATATTTTATTGCCCCTGTGGTAGCCTTCTTTGATATTACTATACCTCTTATGTGTCCCTAGTTTACACCAGGTACATCTTATACCTTTTTTATAGATCAAGCAGGGATTTGTGATTTGCCTGCCTTCCTACTTATCAACACTTTGGTTTTTCATTGATAACCTCTAAGGCCCTTCGATTCTAGACCTTGCTTTCACACTTGAAACTTCTCTAGTTCTGATAGTCTCAGCTATTAGAGCAAGTTCATCAACATAGAGGATCTCCCAGGGACACCCTGTCTTGAATTTCTTTGTTATTGCCTGGAGGTCTATGATGAATAAGAGAGGCTGAGGACTGATCCTTGGTGAGCCCCTACTCCTACCTGGAATTTTTCACTAAACTCATTGCCAACCCTCACCTTACTGTACTGACAGCATCCCTGTACATGGTTTGTACAGCTGTCACCAACCACTTATCTATCCCTAGTTACCGCATTGACCACCAGATAAGAAGACTCGTGCCTACAAAACAAATCAATAGACAACATGCTACATATCAGAAATGCAGTGTATGGGCAGAATCATATGACCAGCGGACAAAAATGCCTGGAGATATATTTAACTATGGCCTTTTACAATGTGGTATCACTTCCAACTGAAGTCAGCCTTGCTTTCCATCCCCTAGGGATCTATAAAATAAAATACCTGTTAAGGATTGGGATCAGTTTTATTAACTTTAGCCTCTACCAAAATGTGTAACCCTTTTCCAATGTTAGAAATCAATGTCATGTAACATGGATTATAAAATATTGATAATGAATTTGGCATCAAACATTTTAATCATGCCAATGGCATGTAAAATGCACCATCCATACGTGGCCAATGCCAGCGCTGCCTTCACTGGCTTCCGTGCCGGTGGCACGTAAAAAGCACCAACCGATCCTGGCTGTTGCCAGCCTCCCCTGGCACCTGTGCTGGTGGCATGTAAAAAGCACCAACTGTACGTGGCCGATGCCTGCGCCACCTTGACTGGCTTCCATGCTGGTGGCCCGTAAAAAGCACCCACTACACTCACAGAGTGGTTGATGTTAGGAAGGGCATCCAGCTGTAGAAACACTGCCAGATCTGACTGGAGCCTGGTGAAACCTCTTGTCTTCCCAGACCCCAGTCGAACTGTCCAACCCATGCAAGCACAGAAAACGGACATTAAACGATGATGATGGCCACCAGGTAAGGGACCGGGGGACCATGTCAAAGGCTTTCTCCATGTCAACGAAAGCCAAGTACAGAGCTTTATCTTAGCCTGGGCAAAGTTCAGAGAGCTCTTACCTCTGCTGGTGATAAAAGGCCTCTCGCTCAGAGTAAAAGGCAGACTGTATGATGCATGTGTACAAACAGCCATGCTACATGGCAGTGAAACATGGGCCGTGACTGCTGAGGACATGCGTAAGCTCGCAAGGGATGAAGCCAGTATGCTCCGCTGGATGTGTAATGTCAGTGTTCATACTCGACAGAATGTAAGTACCTTGAGAGAAAAGTTGGACCTAAGAAGCATCAGATGTGGTGTGCAAGAGAGATGACTGCACTGGTATGGTCATGTGGCGAGAATGGATGAGGATAGCTGTGTGAAAAAGTGCCATACCCTAGCGGTTGAGGGAACCTGTGGAAGAGGTAGACCCAGGAAAACCTGGGACGAGGTGGTGAAGCACGACCTTCGAACATTAGGTCTCACCGAGCCAATGACTAGTGACCAAGACTTTTGAAAATATGCTGTGCGTGAGAAGACCCGGCAGGACAAGTGATACCATAACCCGTGGCCTTTACCTGGGATGTAGCCAGTCCACTTATGCATACTTTTTCTTCTTTGGACACAAAACTCTGGTTGCAAAGACCTGTTGAGGCAAGTGAAATCGAAATCGATCAAAAAATCAATGGAAATTGTAGTTGTGATACCAGTGCCAGTGGCACGTAAAAAGCACCCACTACACTCGGAGTGGTTGGCGTTAGGTAGGGCATCCAGCTGTAGAAACACTGCCAGATAAGACTGGAGCCTGGTGCAGCCTCCTGGCTTCCCAGACCTTGGTCGAACCATCCAACCCATGCTAGCATGGAAAACGGATGTTAAACGATGATGATCTACTGTCAATTTGAATAGCTGGTCTCTCTGTTGGGTTGACATTTGGCAGACTCACTTTTTCCCATTCATTCTCTTCATTTAGCAACCTTTCATAATGGTGTCTCCAAGTCTCTCTCTCTTTGCAGCATCATTAAATACAAGTGAGCCATCATCCATGCAGACACATTTCTCTCTCCTTTGTCATCCCGATTATCTTTCACACACTGTCTTGCAAAACAAAACACTTCAAGTCTTTGGTCCTCATAACACAGAACATGGGCAATTTTTTTCTTATCTCTCTGGCTAAGTAAACCTGTCTCCTAGCTACCCTTTTGGCAATCTGATACAATTCTCTGCTACCACCATTCTTCCATGCCTGTTTCTTTTCCTTATTGGCTCTATCAGCTACATTGTTCCACCACCATGATACCTTAAGTCAGGAGGGGATTTTGCACCAGCCACAGATCTAGTCGGTAGCCCTCAGTATGTTGTTGGAACCTCCAGTTGTCTTTCACATTATGTGATGCTATATCCTCCTCTCTTTTGCCAAAAGCTTCAGGTAATACGTCTCTAAATCTCTGTCCATTTGCAGGATCCTTAAGTTTCCAGACCCTTCTTTTTTATGCTTGTTATCTTCTGAACGGCCATTTAGCCCTGATCCTGAAGTCACTAACTACTAACCTACGTTGTGGGTTGCATTCTTCACCTGGGAAGGTTTTGACATTTATGATTAGCCATCTTTCCTGTTTCCTGGTGAGGATATAATCAATCTAACTAGTATGTCCACCAGACCGGTAAGTGAATAGGTGACTGGCAGGTTTACTGAAGTTAGTATTACAAACTACAAAATCATTTGCATCACAGAACTCCAGCAGCCTGGTTCCCTCCTCATTGCAGGAACCAAAACCATAGCCACCATGTACACCATGGAAGTCCGCTGCATGTTGTTCAACATGCCCATTGAAGTTGCCAACCACAAAGAGAAGGTCCTTGCCATTCATCAATGAGGTAGTCTGCAAGAGGATGTCATAAAATCGGTATTTCCGATAATGAGGTAGCCCTGACTGAGGGGCATAAGCTGAGATAATGGTTGCTAATCCATGTTGCAGCACTAATCTAAGCTTAAGTATTCTATCACAGACTCTGACTATCTCAATTAACCCATTTCTCCACAAGAAGTATACCTGCGCTCCTGACCCCATCAGTGTTCCATCATCATCATCATCATCGTTTAACATCCGCTTTCCATGCTAGCGTAGGTTGGACAAATGACTGAGGGCTGGAAAATCAGATGGCTGCACCAGGCTTCAATCTTGATCTGGCAGAGTTTCTACAGCTTGATGCCCTTCCTAACGCCAACCACTCCAAGAGTGTAGTGGGTGCTTTTACGTGCCAGTCAGGTGGTACTGGCAACGATATCACTTGAATCTTTTACACATGCCACCGGCACAGGTACCAGTAAGGTGATGCTGGTAACGATCACGCTCAAATGGTGTCTTTTCGTGCCACTGGCACGGAGGCCAGATAGCTGCTCTGGCAACGATCATGCTTGGATGGTGCTCTTAATACCCTACTTGCACAGGGCTCGAGTGCCAGTAAGGCGACACTGAGAAAATCTTTTACCTATGTTCTTTTCCTGTGAGGAACCTAGCAGAATTTCCTCTCCACCTTACTTCTTAGATGCAGCACAAATCTACATGTCTCTGTTCAAGCATCTCAACAATGTCTTATTTAGAGTTATAAGACATCTGGAGTTGGCAATGTTCATTAATTAGAGCTATGATAAGCAGTGTTCCAGCCTAACTGTATTAATGTTTATCTAGGACTACATTGTCCATAGTATACTCGGAACCATCTTAGTAACATTGTATGTCCCCAGGAAATTCAATGTATTGGGCCCTATAATATATATTTACTGACTGTAAACCACAACATACAATGATCAGAATTGGGGCCACTAGAGGCCCCCAGCAACTGCATGTGCCTTAAGACAGCACTGTGTATACTTCTATTTTTAAGACTTCAGGAAGTAATTTTAGAGAAATTTGGCTGCTATTTTGGCAGGTGTAGTAACTTTCAAGTAACCACGTAGAAACACCCCTTCTTTTCCATATTCACTGTATAAACACATGATCTATGATCTGATACCCATATCCCTTTATTATTCAACTTTTGACCGCTACATGTAATTTACCAAAATTCATACAGAGCTTTACACAGCTAAGTTTCAAAATAAGCTTTTTGTCTGGCAGAAACGTTAGCACGCCGGGAGTAATGCGGAGCGTAATTTCGTCTGCCGTTACATTCTGAGTTCAACTTTGCCTTTCATCCTTTCGGGGTCGATAAATTAAGTACCAGTTTCGCACTGGGGTCGATGTAACTGACTTAATCCGTTTGTCTGTCCTTGTTTCTCCCATCTATGTTTAGCCCCTTGTGGGTAGTAAAGAAATATATCTTTCACCCAGCTCATTCTGTTCCCATGAATAATAATTGGAGCAAGCTCTATTTACAGAAATACTTCTCTGATTTCTTCTCTTGCAGGTTTTTTATGCCCCATGGAATAACAGTTGATAAAAATGGCTCTGTTTGGTTGACTGATGTTGCTTTACACCAGGTAAATATTAAGCTCATTCATTATCATTATCATCATTTAATGTCCATTGCAGGACGGCCTGCTGCGCTTGAGGAGAACTATTGTGTCAAGTTCATCAACATCAAAATAAAAATCATATGGATATTGTAGTTGTGATACCCGTGCCGGTGGCACATAGGGCCTCATAGAGGAAATGACGAAGACTGAGACACCTGAGATATGCTATGACTGTGAAGACCCGACAAATGAAGTGAGTTCATGGCTCCCAGGACGGCCTGCTGTGCTAACCTTGGATCGTAGAGTGACCCGCTGTTCTCGAGGGGACCTATTGAGTCAAGTATGTCAACATCAAAATAAAAATCAAATGGAAATTGTAGCTAAGACACCCATGCCAGTGACATGTAAAAAGCACCGTCCGAACGTGTCTGATGCCAGTGCCGCCTGACTGGCGTCCGTGTCGGTGACATGTAAAAGCACCAACCGATCGTGGCCATTTGCCAGCCTCCAGTGGCCCCATGCTGGTGGCCCGTAAAAAGCACCCACTACACTCAGAGTGGTTGGCGTTAGAAAGGCATCCAGCTGTAGAAACACTGCCAAACCAAACTGGAGCCTGGTGCAGCCTCCTGGCTTCCCAGACCCCAGTCAAACCGTCCAACCCATGCTAGCATGGAACACGGACGTTAAACGATGATGATGATCATCGTGATGTCCATGCTGGCATAGGTAACCTGGAAGGTTGCACCAGTCTCCACTCTGATTTGGCATGGTTTTCTACAGCTGGATGCCCTTCCTAATGCCAACCTCTCCGAGAGTGTAATGGGTGCTTTCTACGTGCCACTGGCACGACACCAGTATCTGGCATAACTGTGATTTTGCTCAGCTTGATGGGTCTTCTCAAGCTTGACATAATTCCAAATGTCTTGGTCATTGCCTCTGTGAGGCCCAACACTCGATGGTTTGATAATTAAATATAATACCTTAATCAAATCTGAGTAATAGAATAAATAAATCAGAGTGGAGACATATTTCTTCAGATTTATTTTAACAAAGAAGAATATAGGTGCATGAATAGTTGTCATCATCATCATCGTTTAACATCCGCTTTCCATGCTAGCATGGGTTGGACGATTTGACTGAGGTCTGGCGAACCAGATGGCTGCACCAGACTCCAATCTGATCTGGCAGAGTTTCTACAGCTGGATGCCCTTCCTAACGCCAACCACTCCGAGGGTGTAATGGGTGCTTTTTATGTGCCACCGGCACGAGGGCCACTAAGGTGACTTTGGTAACGATCACGCTCAAATGGTGCCCTTTTACGTGCCACCAGCACGGAAGCCAGTTGGCTGCTCTGGCAACGATCACGCTCGGATGGTGCTCTTGGCATCCTACTAGCACGGGCACAAGTGCCAGTAAGGCGACGCTGGTAACGATCACACTCGAATGGTGCCCTTTTATTATTATTAAGTAATCCAAGAGATTTATCTCCCTTGCTTAATACCACTGAATCTTTTTTGAACACCTGACCATTTGCTTTTCCTAGAATGGTATTCTTTTATTCTGTTACTTGTTTCAGTCATTTGACTGTGGCTAACAAACTAGAATGGAAGAGCATCAAATATTAATAAACTACTGACATTAAATAACAATACTTTGTGTTAATATTTTTGCAGTTTTCCTTTCATGCAGAAACTCTTTCTAGTTTAACTAGTTTTAATTTTCAATGGAACTTTTTTTCACTTTGAGGTTTTCCGTTTCTCTGCTGGAGAGAGAAAGCTTGACTTAGAATTAGGAGAACGCTTCCGTCCTGGTAATGATAAACAGCATTTCTGTCAACCCTCAAGTGTTGCTGTTATGTCTGATGGTCAGTTCTTTGTAGCAGATGGGTAAGTTTTTCTCTGCATCATTTCTCTTCACGTATTTGTCATCTTGTGTTTCTTTTGAAGTATTAGATACAGTTGTGAACAATTTCATTCATTGTTCGACCGTGGTCGATATAATGGAGTTTACTATGTTACGCCAGACTTCATGGTCCATCATAGCATTACGGAGGTTCTGTTGCTGGATGCCTGTATCCCAGGAGGTTACATCAGGGTAGGAGCAGATGGCTTCCAGGGGAGAAGAGTAGAAATTACCTCGTTTTCAGCTCTACAGCAATGTCCAGCAAACTGGACTCTTCTACCTTTCACAAGAGATGATACAGGTAATAATTTCCCATATATTTGTACTTTGGTTGGATGATGCTTCCACGAGAGATTTTGAGCTCTAATAATGAGTGTAAGTTCCATCCAACTGCCTTTCAAGCTTCTTTGATAACGTCCAGGTTTCTGAGCCATTTAGTAGAATTGGTTCGTCTGTAGCTTTCAGTATATAAACAAGTGCCTGTCCAACAGATTTGATGACCAGATCTTATGCATATCATTACAGGCTGACCAGGCCATACACTTTCCAGTTAGAAAATCTTATTCAGATGATGATATGTATGACCCAAGATATTTGTGAACAATAGCCTTTACTGAATGCATTGTTCTGAGAGAGGAATTGACCTTTCATCTTTCTTGATGGGGAGGAAGAAAAATAAACCTCTGATAACAAACATCCATAGCCACTCAGGAAATGAGGGATCTTGTAATTGAGGGAATATGTTGAAGATGCTTCTGTAAGTGTGGGGAAGTGGCAATAACACAGTGTCAAAATCTTAATTTTACAACACACTTATATACACTATGGAATTTGTTAGCATTAACCCTTTTGATACCAACCCGGCTAAAACCGCCTCAGGCTCTGAGTACAAATGTCTTGTTTTCATAAGTTTAGAATTAAAATCTTCCACCAAACCTTAGTCTCAACTTATGTTGCTAACACTAGCTGAATGATAACTAAGTTATTTTACTAAATTCTTTGTTATATTTAAAATTAATTGAAAGAAACACAGAGCATCTTAACAGAAATACAGTAACGAAAGGGTTAAACAAGTTACTGTAATATTTGTTAGTTATACAGCATAGGAGTTGTTGGTCTTTTGACCGGTAGCTTCATCATCAGCATCACTGTTTAACATCTGCTTTCCATGCTAGCATGGGTTGGACAATTTGACTGAGGTCTGGCGAACCAGATGGCTGCACCAGACTCCAATCTGATCTGGCAGAGTTTCTACAGTTGGATGCCCTTCCTAACGCCAACCACTCTGAGAGTGTAGTAGGTGCTTTTACATGCCACCGGCACGAGGGCCAGTCAGGCGGTACTGGCAACGGCCACGCTCAAATGGTGCTTTTCATGTGCCACCTGCACAGGAGCCAGTCCAGTGGCACTAGCAATGATCTAGCTTAGTATTATAAAAAATTTGGTCATGTTTGATTCTCTGTCGTTGTCTACAGAGCCTGTTCATTTGATTCTACTCTTGGATTTTATGCTTATTCAGAGAAGATGGAAGGAGACTACTTTCGAACATTTTGTACAAATCCTTTCCTAGAATATCTGGTATACAGACTTTGTTTGCTGCACCATCAGACATTGTCTTTAACGACAACATATTGTAACGCATTCCACACAAAGTAGTTGGTTGTGCTACTTCTAGACTTGCAGCACTAGGACACAGTATACCGAATTATTATTTGACTGGCTTCCGTGCCAGTGGCACATAAAAGGGCACCATTTGAGCATGATCGTTACCAACATCACCTTACTGGCACGTGTGCCGGTGGCATGTGTAAAAAGATTCGAGCGAGGTCATTGCCAGTAGCGCATGACTGGACCCCATGCCGGTGGCATGTAAAAAGCACCCACTACACTCTCGGAGTGGTTGGCATTAGGAAGGGCATCCAGCTGTAGAAACACTGCCAGATCAGACTGGAGCCTTGTGCAGCCATCTGGCTTCCCAGACCCCGGTCAAACTGTCCAACCCATGCCAGCATGGAAAACGGACGTTAAATGATGATGATGATGATGAATGAGTACATAAAGTGAAGAAGATGAATCGAGATAAAGAAAAGATGACAATTAAAACAAAATATCAAAAATACATTTTTTTTTCATTATATAGTGATCGGAGGAAGGGTGGAAGTATCTTCTGAGCTGGCCAGAATTGTTGGAAAGAATGAACTCTGCTAAAGGCACCTAAGAGTGTGATACACATTATAGAATTATGGTGAAGTTGTTTGTCATAGTTACCGACTGTGAGACTCTTGATTGTGAGGTTATGGGTTCAATTGCCAATACGGGAGGTGTATTGTGTCATTCGGCTGGTAAAATTTGTATTAAAGACAAACAGAATACCTAGTCAGTGTCAAGTTAGTGATGAAGTGTAGGCATAGGAGTGGCTTTGTGGTAAGTAGGTTGCTCACCAACCACATGGTTCCGTGTTCAGTCCCACTGCGTGGCACCTTGGGCAAGTGTCTTCTACTATAGCCTCGGGCCGACCAAAGCCTTGTGAGTGGATTTGGTAGATGGAAACTGAAAGAAGCCTGTCATGTATACATATTTATGTATATATATGTGTATGTTTGTGTGTCTGTGTTTGTCCCTCCAACATCGCTTGACAACCGATGTTAGCGTGTTTAGGTCCCTGTAATTTAGCGGTTTGGCAAAAGAGACCGATAGAATAAGTACTAGGCTTACAAAGAATAAGTCCTGGGGTTGATTTGCTCGAGTAAAGGCAGTGCTCCAGCATGGCCACAGTCAAATGACTGAAACAAGTAAAAGAGTAAATTAACTGTACTGCCAAAATCCTACTTATATTCTGTGGGATGTGTCCAATAGCAGTCTTTTATATCCGATCTTTAGCCCTATCCCCACCTCTGTTTAAATTTTTCATCACAATCACTATGTGAAACGATTAATTTTTCTGTTTTTACAGCTATTGCAATTCAAGAATAATGAAATTCTCAAAAGAAGGTATGTTCCTTGATGAGTGGGGTCACAGTGATTCAGCTCTACAATGTGAGTATTAAATATTATATCCAGCCCCTGTTTACAAATGACCGCTGTAGTTTGTCTTGAAATTCAACTCTTTTTATGCCTACTTTTCTTAACTGCAATTATTTCTGAGTTTGAGCAAATTTCTATCATCATCATCATCATCGTTTAACGTCCGCTTTCCATGCTAGCATGGGTTGGATAATGTGGCTTTATTGAGAGAGATCATCATCATTTAACATCTGTTGTCCATGTTGGCATGGGTTGGACGGTTCGACTGGGGTCTGAGAAGCCAGGAGGCTGCACCAGGCTCCAGTCTGATCTGGCAGTGTTTCTACAGCTGGATGCCCTTCCTAATGCCAACCACTCCAAAAGTGTAATGAGTGCTTTTATGTGCCAATTATGTAACACCAGTATCTGCCATGACTACGATTTCACTTGGCTTGATGGGCCTTCTACACAAGCACTGCATTCTACATGCCACCAGCACAAGTACCAGTTACATAACACCAGCATTGACCGAATTGCCTCTGTGAGACCCAATGCTCGAAAGGTGCTAGTTATGCAACACCAGCGTCAAGCACATTGCCTCCGTGAGGTCCAATACTCGAAAGGTGCTTTTTACATGCCACTGGCTTGAGTGCCAGTGGCATGGCACCAGCACCAGCCATGACTACAATTTTACAAGTGTCTGGCTTTCACCAGTTGGCTTTAAATAGCAGATCCAAGTCCGAGATCTCTGGAGATATGTTGTGACTGCAAAGACCCAACAAATAATGTGAGTTCATGGCTGCTTCCTGCACCAGTTTTCGCATAGCCCCAGCCCATCCAAAGTACCTTGGATTGCAGAATGACCTGCTGTGCTTGAGGAGACCTATCATCAACATCAAAATAAATATCAAATAGAAATTGTAGTTGTGATATCTGTACTGGTGGCACGTAAAAAGCACCATCCGAATGTGGCCGATGCCAGCGCCGCCTTGACTGGCTTCTGTGCCAGTGACACGTAAAAAGCACCAACCGATTGTGGCCACTGCCAGCCTCCCCTGGCCCTTGTGCCAGTGGCACGTAAAAGCACCCACTACACTCATAGAGTGGTTGGCATTAGGAAGGGCATCCAGCTGTAGAAACACTGCCAGATCAGACTAGAGCCTGGTGCAGCTTCCTGGCTTCTCAGATCCCGGTCGAACCGTCCAACCCATGCTAGCACGGAAAACGGACATTAAACGATGATGATGATGATCCACTCCCATCAGCATTGTTTTTATTTTCCAAAAATTTCCTTTGGCTGTTCTTTTCCGGGTTATTGCCTTTACTTCTTGTTTTTCAGATCTTAACTTAAACCCTGCTCCCTTCTCCATAAGTGAAACCCCATCACATTTGTATTTAGTACATGAAATGCTCTCCTGGGGCACATACTCTCAGTCATAATGAGAACAATTACAAACAGTTTTCTGAAAAACCCCAACAAACAATAATGTAGTATTTCTGAATTAGTATTAAAAAAATGAACTTTATCCATACAATAGCTAACATGGTTGTATTAGGAAGAATATACTGTATTTTAACATGTATAAGAAACCCTTTTTTGTCAAAAATTAGGTTTAAAAAATATGGGAGTTTCTTATACCATGATAGTATTATAATCCCTTACAAAACCATTTTTCCAAATTTGAAGCCCCCAAAATTGTGGGGTTCCTTATACATGTTAAAATATGGTATATATTATATATGTCTTCTAATATATAAAATCCATTCTGTCTGTCTGTCTGTTAGTGCACTTATAACTAGAGTATTGTTCATCCAATCACGCTGAAATTTTAAACATGGATACATGAGAGAGCAGGGCATTCCGAAATCTAAAAAGATTTTCAAAATTGTGAGTTTCAAAGTGAAAATCACTATTTTATAATCTTTTTGCCATTAAAAGCCACATACCATTTTGCTAGCAACAAGAGGAGTGCAGGATGACAGTCAGGCAAAACCGTCACTATGCTCTCTCTTCTTTCCTCTCTGTGTCTCTCTTATGATGTCCGATTCCACTTGAAGTTGTATATCATCATCATCATCGTTTAACATCCGTTTTCCATGCTAGCATGGGTTGGATGGTTTGACTGGGGTCTGGGAAGCCAGGAGGCTGCACCAGGCTCCAGTCTGATCTGGCAGTGTTTCTACAGCTGGATACCCTTCCTAACGCCAACCACTCCATGAGTGTAGTGGGTGCTTTTTACGGGTCACTGGTACAGGCCAGAGGAGGCTGGCAAAAAGTCACGATTAGTTGGTGCTTTTACGTGTCACCGACACGGACGCCAGGCGGGCAGCCCTTGCAACTACCATGTTTGGATGGTGCTTTTTACGTGTCACTGGCACAGGTGTCTTAACTACAATTTCCATTTGATTTTTATCTGGCATCTGCCACGTTCAGACGGTGCTTTTAACGTGTCACTGGCACAGGTATCTTAACTACAATTTCCATTTGATTTTCATTTTGATGTTGGTATTAACGTACTTGACTCAATAGGTCTCCTCAAGAACAGCAGGTCACTCTACGATCCAGCAGGTCACTCTACGAGTAGGCCATCCTGTGAGCCATAGACTCACTTCATTTGTTGGGTCTTCACAGTCACAGCATATCTCAGAGGTCTCGGTCTTTCATCATATATTTTCTGTTAAAATTCGTTATCAATCAATTATCCTTATCGAGAAGAAACAGTCAAAAGTAACCACCACATACAATCACCGAACATCTCCACTGCTTAACACCATCCAAGTTAACCCTCTTTACCTTTACAGCTGACATGAGAAACTACAACAAAAAAAGCAACTGTTTTAATTAAGCAAAAAAGAGAAAAAATTTGATTGCTATTAAAATGCGTAAAATTTGGGGGTTAACAATCTTAACGCTTAGTTACAGTTTCTGATTCAAACTACATAATAGGCAGAATTATTGGATTAAGACTGTAGGGTGTTTTGAGGGATATTTGGCTGCTATTTCTACAAGGTCTGGCTATAGAGGTCTCCCTCGTTGGCTCATACAGACATATATACATGCAGATAGACATAAAATCGAAATAAAATACTTAAACCAACAGGTGTCAAATACAAAAGCCAAGGTCTATGCAGTGGAAATTTCTTGACTTGACTTGAGACAGTATTCACCCGGGGTGGTTGAGCTGGCTTCATTCGTCCTCAATGCTGCATCTCTCACAAACCCTGAGCAGGCCTGGCAATTTGAGATTAACGACCGCATGATCTCCAACCACTCCTTATTCCAGCAGTGAACGCCATAGATATGGGGGCCTAGGTTGGGTTCCAGATCAGCCTTGACTGTCATCAGCCAAGTTTTTCGTTGTCCACCACATCCCTTTCGCCAACCCTGAAGGGGAACTGGGGCAATTGCTTCATAGATGAATTCTCCTGGTTGACGACGGAGGGCATGACCCAGCCAACGCAGACTTCTTGCCTAATGCGAGCCCAGAGCAATCTCTTAAATCTTACATTATTTCAGTATTACATCTCTATTGTAATGTGAGATAATACTTTCAGTTTGAAAGATGTCTGTCGTATATACATATATATAAATAATATTAGGGTAATAAGAATTATAGAAATTATTATTACCAGTGGCCTAGCACAAAAAAAATTAGTCAATAGACTATATATTATTCACATAAAAATATCATGTACATTAAAGCACATTAAGAGGCTTCCAAATAGGAAAGCCTTGTGCTAGAAAGAGCAGTAGAAAACTCAAACCACTAATTAGGGATAAATTCTTTTGAGAATTCTTTCGCCTCTTAATGTGTTTTAAGAATTCTTTAAGCCTCTTAATGTGTTTTAATGTACACGATATTTATATATATATTCCACAAGCATTCCAAAACCAAGTTACAGATTTTGATTCAGTACTTTTTCGGCTACAAATTAAACACTTAATTTCCATTCACATATTTGTATTTCAAAAATTTAACATTATAATCTTTTCCACAAATCAACTATCATAAAAATTTTATACCATGACATCACATTTTTTATATGTGTGTGTACCTTAAAAGACATCAATCATCATGACACACACCTTCACTCACTCTATCTCTCTTTCTCACTTTCACACACACACACACCCATTTCATATAGACGTACAAACATCTTTCGCTTCCTTTCTGTCCTTTTCGCTTACTCTTCTTTCAATTTCTGCTCTCTTCACATAAATTTTTATGAATACAACTGCTTACAAAAATAGGTATTAATGTATAATTTGTTTCTTTGTTCATAATTTTTTGTTTACATTCATCATCATCATCATCGTTTAATGTCTGCTTTCCATGCTAGCATAGGTTAGATGATTTTGACTGAGGGCTGGCAAACCAAACAGCTGCACAAGGCTCCAATCTTGATCTGGCAGAGATTCTACAGCGGGATGCCTATCCTAACGCCAACCACTCTAAGAGTGTAGTGGGTGCTTTTTACATGCCACCGGCACGGGGGCCAGTCAGGCGGTACTGGCAATGACCTCGCTCGAATCTTTTTACACATACCACCAACACAGGTGCCAGTAAGGCTACGTTGGTAACGATCACACTCGAATGGTGCCATTTTATGTGCCACGGCACGGGGGCCAGTCAGGCGGTACTGGCAATGACCCCACTCGAATCTTTTTACACATGCCACCGGCACAAGTGCCAGTAAGGCAACGTTGGTAACGATCACGCACAAATGATGCCCTTTTACATGCCACCGGCATGGAAGCCAGTTGTTTGCTCTGGCAACGATCACACTTGGATGGTGCTCTTGGCACCCTACTAGCACAGGCACAAGTGCCAGTAAGGCGATGCTGGTAATGATTACACTCGAATGGTGCCCTTTTATGTGCCACTGGGACGAAAGCACAAGTATAAAGCAAGTGGGGGTTGTAGAAAACTGCAGGCATAGACAATTTCTTGGCATCCTCACTTTTGACGTAGCAGAATATTCAAGATGTAACAACTGTAGAGAGAGAGAGCTACACTATCTAACTGGTATGCCCTTCAGTTGAATAAACTGAAGTGTTGTAAAATAAAGTGCCATACTCAAGAATACAATGCATTACCTGGTCTAGGAATCAAGCTCATGACTGTATGATTGTGACCCCTTATACTCTAACCACTAGGTTAAGATACAAGTATTATCCTGTAACTTAGATACTTTACACCAGTTTTGAATTGCTTTCATGAAGAGAGGTCTTTGAAACAATTTGCACTGGGGAGATGGCAACCCAGTCTTCTTCAGTAGCACAAATACGTATATCAAGGAAACTGCATTTCAGTATGTCCTTCCCACATAAGTATAATACAAAGTTCTCAAAGACTCTGCCTTACATTCCCTGGGTTTCTCTTATGGCAAGCTCATATATGTAACATTTACAAAACTACTTTCATTTTGAGCCTCAGAAACTTTAATGAGACCCTAACCTGTGGCCTATGCCAGGAGCGTAACCAGCCCGCTTATGCATACCTTCTCCTTCTTTGGTCACTAAACTCTGATTGCGAAGATCTGTTGAGGCAAGTGAAATCAAAATCAAATTCGACGACTGGCATCTGTGCTAGCGGGGTGCAAAGAGCACCATACGAGGGTGATTGTTGATAGAGCGGCTAACTGGTTTCTGTACCAGTGGCACATAAAAAGGCACCATTCGAGTGTGATCATTACCAGCGTCGCCTTACTGGTACATGTGCCCATGCTAGTAGGGTGCCAAGAGCACCATTCGAGCGTGATCGTTACCAACATCGCCTTACTGGCACCTGTGCCAGTGGCATGTGTAAAAAGATTCGAGTGAGGTCGTTGCCACTACCGCCTGACTGGCCCCCATGCCGGTGGCACGTAAAAAGCACCCACTACACTCTCGGAGTGGTTGGCATTAGGAAGGGCATCCAGCTGTAGAAACTGCCAGATCAAGATTGAGGCCTGGTGCAGCCATCTGGTTCGCCAGCCCTCAGTCAAAATCGTCCAACCCATGCTGAGAAAATCGATTAAAACTATTTCTAATGGAATTCCCGTTTGTTCCACCATTAAAACAACCAGTTACTCACACAGCTGGCATATACCATTTCGCTGGCAGCAAAGGGAGTACAGGATGACAGTCAGCCAAAACTTTCGCTCTCTTATTTCACCTCTTTGTGGGGTTAATAATCTTAATCTTTAGTTAAAGTTTCTCATTAAAACTACATAATAGGCAGAATTGTCGGATTAAGACAGTTGGGAGTTTTGAGGGAGATTTGGCTGCTATTTCTACCAGGTCTAGCTACCATGTACAGGTCTGAACTTAATTTTCATTCACATATGCCTAACCGAAAACGATCACAGCCACATCATCCAAACAGACCAGGTGAAACAGGGCTTAGCTGCTAGTAGATATATTTATGATATTTACCTCGTGAACTACAAGGAAAATAGTATGAGAAAGATATAGTATATATTTTTTTTGTGCAGGGGTTCCTTGAGACGTAATTTATTTTAAGGGTTATACAAGGATAAAAAGGTTGAGAAACACTGAGCTAATGGCAAATGATAGTAACTTGCAGGTTTACAGAGAGAGCACGGTCACTGGATCAGTTAGAAATAGCAGCCAAATTTCCTTCAAATCACCTACACTTAAGACAACCTGCTGTCTTAAATTTGGGCAGGATGGTAAATATAAACAATTGTGAGATTTAGGGTATTTTCTTGACATTTGACTGTACTGGGAAGATCTAATATGTATGATTTACAGGTAGAGAACGTACAAATGCACGTTCCCATGGCTTTATTGATCGCATTCTCACCTGGAATTGATTTTTGTAATTTTTTCAAGACTTATACACCCCTGATACCGTCGGTATCTACATATCAAATTTGAGCGCAATTGGATGGAGAATGCCCGAGATCCTAGAAGACACACACAGACAGACAGAATGGATTTTATATAATAGATGAATTAGGTCACTATTAGAGAGTTTGGTTTGCTTTTATGGAATAGAAATGGCATATCTTTTCATCTGAATATTGTTTCTATTTGTTCAGCTGATGGCTTCCCAGCACCATATGTATTCTTCATTGTTCATTCTGTAACCGTTGCTGAAGATAAAGGATTGGTTTGTGCTAGTGACAGAGGAAATGGACGTATACAATGCTTTGATTTAAGTGGAAAATTCTATAAGCAAATACATCTGAAAGAGTTTGGCTATGTAATATATTCCGTTGACTATTGCTATCAGCACGGTAAGAAAAATTTTCTTTTTAACATTTATACAAAACTCACTGCATAAAAGAGAACATAATATTTACTTAATTGAAAGCTTGTGAATATTTCTATTGAGACACAATTCAATCTGGGTGTTTTAATTAATTTGGTAAATAATATATAAAGATTCTATTGTGTCTGGGGAGAGTCATTTTCTCTTTGTGCCTTAATATGTAACACACTCACCAGTAAAATTTCCACATATTTCTTATTTTTATTGTCATAAAATTTTCATTGCATTTTCCAAACTATTGAAAAGGTTGCAAGATGCAACGAAAATTTTAGGACAATTAAAATAAGAAAAAAATGGAAATTTTACCAGTGAGTGTGTTAAATCATAAGGCATAAAAAGAAAATGACTCTCCCCAGACACAACAGAATATGCTTCAACACATGAACTCATATAAAGAATCTTGCAAACCAAATCAAAAAACGAAATATCTAAAGAATTTTGATGAATTTCTTAAAATAATTAAATTTTTCTTATGAAATTGGTGTCTGAAATTTAATTTCATCAAAAGTTTGTGCATGAAATTATGAAGGAAATTTTAATTTAGATGTGAACACTTTTAAAAATTGTGATGCAATTTCAAGAAGGCAAGTGTCAAAATAATTAACATTGCAATAATTAAAATGACTTAAATGAAAGACATAAGAGTATTCAGGTGAATACTATATATTTCTATGTGCTACTTCATGGTTCTGAGTTCAAATCTATCAGAAATAAACATTTTATCTTTTCTTTTTACTTGTTTCACTTCTTAAACTGCAGCCATGCTGAGACAGATATTATTTTACTTAAACAGATTGACCCCACTATTCTTTTGATTTTTTTTTTCCCTTAAAGCTTGATACTTATTCTGTTGGTCATTTTTGCTGAACTGCTAAATTATCATCATGATCATCACCGTTTAACGTCCGCTTTCCATGCTAGCATGGGTTGGACGATTTTGACTGAGGGCTGGCGAACCAGACGGCCGCACCAGGCTCCAATCTTGATCTGGCAGAGTTTCTACAGCTGGATGCTCTTCTTAACGCCAACCACTCCGAGAATGTAGTGGGTACTTTTACGTGCCACCAGCACGAGGCCGGTCAGGCGGTACTGGCAATGACCACGCTCGAATCGTTTTACACATGCCACCTGCACAGGTGCCAGTAAGGCGACGTTGGTAACGATCACGCTCGAATGGTGCCCTTTTAAGTGCCACCGGCACGGGGGCCAGTCAGGCATTACTGGCAATGACCTCACTCGAATCTTTTTACACATGCTACACCGGCACAGGTGCCAGTGAAGCGACGTTGGTAACGATCATGCTCGAATGGTGCCCTTTTACGTGCCACGGCACAGGGGCCAGTCAGGCAACAGAGACCTAAAAACACCAACACTAGTTGTCAAGTGGTGATGGGGATCAAACACTCACACACTTTCTCTGCAAATTCGCAGACTGCCCATGCACACACACACACACATGAAAGCCCTCTCCCTTTATGCTAGTTGATAGTTGCTTCATATTTGACATTACTCTTCCCTCACAAATTGCTAGACTGTTGTAGTTGCATGCAATTTCTCAGTTTTCTTTCTCCTGGTCAGGTTGTCAGATAAAAGTGTCACCATTTCTGGCAACAGGAGGTGGGATATGGACTCAGAAAGCACAGAGCTGCAATAGATATTATCATCAGATCTTCACAAGAGATGATACAAGTGGTAATTTCTCATATATTTGTACTTTGGTTGGATGACGCTTCCACGAGAGATTTTGAGCTCTCATAAGGAGGCGAGTGTAAGTTCCATCCAACTGCCTCTCAATCTTCTTTGATAATGTCCAGGTTTCTGAGCCATATAGTAGAATTGGTTCAACTGTGGCTTTATGGGAGGACAAAGAATAATATGGAAACAATGATGATGATATTCAAAGAACTTCACTAATCTACCAGTTTGATCCTTTGTTATCAATACTGAAAAGATCGTCATCATTGTTTAACGTCCGTTTTCCATGCTAGCATGGGTTTGGACGGTTCAACCGAGGTCTGGGAAGCCAAGAGGTTGCACCAGGCCCCAGTCTGGATTGGTAGTGTTTCTACAGCTGGATGCCCTTCCTAATGCCAACCACTCCATGAGTGTAGTGGGAGGTTTTTACGTGCCACCGGCACGGAAACCAGTCGCGGCGCTGGCAATGGCCACGTTCGGATGGTTCTTTTTACGTGCCACCAGCACTGGTATCACAACTACAATTTCCGCAAGCCTTGGGGAAAAAAAAGAGTTAAACTACATCAGCCGTAAGGGAATACAAGTCTATCTTATCTAACTCGTTCCACCAATTGATATCTGAAAAGTTCGATGAAATAATTCGTGAACACTGCGATAGCTTCTAACAAAAGATGTTCTGTTACACAACGACCGGTCTGAACAAGGGGAGATAATAGAAAAAGACTCATTCGTTTATTATCTCCCCTTGTTCAGACCGGTCGACGACGTAAATATGTTGAAGCATCTTTTTGCAGAAGCTATCGCAGTGTTCATAAGTTATTTCATCGAACTTTTCAGATATCAATTGGCGGGCTCTACTGGACGAGTTAGATAAGATAGACATGCATTCCCTTACGGCTGATGTAGTTTACCTCTTTTTTTTCCCCAAGGCTTGAGCACCAATTGAAAAATTCAAATTTGATTGCAAAGAATTCGAATTTGAAGGCAAAGAATCCAAACTAGATCGAAAACATCTACAATAGTATACAGCTCAGTGTAGAATGTATTTATATCGACTTAGTTTTTCAATAAAACTTTCGAGATCCTTTTAAACTGTTTAGATATGTTATGATTTGCACCTTATTTGTGAGATTATATTTATTACAGGTGGAATTTTATTTGCTGTGAATGGTCCACGAAACCACACCAAGAAACCTTGTAAAGTGTTTGCCATTGACATAAAAACAGGCATATTGCTATCCTCATGGAACTGTCCAAAGGTTTGTATTGGTTTTGATAATCTGTATATATATAAGGCAGGATCTGTGTGTGTGTACGTGATTGTAGTTTATGCACATCCAGAAATTAGCACACATGTCGCTCAAATTTTAGGAGGACATTTGTCACGACCATAGCTGTATTTTCATCAAATTATTTTCCTCTGAGGCACCCGTGAATAGTGGTAAATAATTTTGAGCCATAACTTCAATTTTCACGTCGGAGAAATCCACTGTAGTGACGCCACAAGCATTTATGCGTACAAAACAGTTGCATGCAATGTGTGTGCTGACCGTACATATATATATATATATATAAAGCTAAAGTTGCCAGTGTATGGCAGGTTTGGTAGCCTTCAACTAACACTATCTCCTCCGAGACCCTGCAGCGGAAGTTGGCCAAAATCGAGAGTATGATAGAAGAAGGCTTGCTCTTCCTTCCGTAGGAGAGAAAATTCAAATCGGACCATGTTAACACCAAAAATTATTTACATCAAAAAGGTGCTTTTTTTCTATGAAAATCCCTATTTTTTACGATTTTTTGACTGCTGTGTTGCCATTTTTCGGTGTATTTCAACCAGAAAAATGATCACTTAAAGAGAATAATGAGCTACATAATGCAAAATTTTTCCTTTTCAAAAATTTCTATTCTAAAGGGTCGAAACAAACCCGAGCAATGCCAGGCAATACTGCTAGTGTTAGTTAAAAAGAATGTTTCCTTGTTTTCTCTACCTGTGCCATCATCATCAGCAACACTATCAGTCATCACCTACATCGCCATTCTTTCATTTGTTTCATGTGTTTTCCATACTAGAAATGGTTAGTGAAGGCACATGGTTCAGTGGTTAGAGTGTTGAGCTTACAATCGTGAGTTCGATTCTCGGACCAGACTGCATATTGTGTTCTTGAGCAAGACACTTTATTTCACATTGCTCCAGAAATGAGTTGCGACGTCACAGGTGCCAAGCTGTATCGGCCCCTTTGCCTTTCCCTCGGTTAACACTGGTGGCGTGGAGAGGGGAGGCTGGTATGCATGGGCGACCACTGGTCTTCCATAAACAAGCTTGCCCGGACTTGTGCCTTAGAGGGTAACTTTCTAGGTGCAATCCCGTGGTCGGTCATGACCAAAGGGGGCCTCCTCCATATATATATATAGTGAAGGCACATGGCTCAGTAGTTAGAGCATCGAGCTTACGATTGTGAGGTTGTGAGTTTGATTCTCGGACTGGGCTGCGCGTTGTGTTCTTGAGCAAGACACTTTATTTCACGTTGCTCCAGTTCACTCAGCTGTAGAAATCAGTTGCGGCGTTACTGGTGCCAAACTGTATTGGTCTTTGCCTTTCCCTTGGATAACATCAGTGGCGCGGAGAGGGGAGGCCGGTATGCATGGGCAACTGCTGGTCTTCCATAAACAATCTTGCCCGGACTTGTGCCTGGGAGGGTAACCTTCTAGGTGTAATCCCATGGTCAGTCATGACCGAAGGGGGTCTCAGCAAAATGGTTAGACAGGAGAAATAGTTGAGGCAGGATTTTTTATAGCAGGTTGTTCATTTTGTCATCATCAGCATCGTTTAATGTCTGCTTTCCATGCTAGCATGGGTTGGGCGATTTTGACTGAGGACTGGCGAATCAGATGGCTGCACCAGGCTCGAATCTGATCTGGCAGTGTTTCTACAGCTGGATGCCTTTCCTAACGCCAACCACTCCGAGAGAGCAGTAGGTGCTTTGGCATGCCACCGGCACAGGGGCCAGTCAGGCGGTATTGGCAATGGCCCTGCTCAAATGGTGCTTTTTATGTGCCACCTGCACAGGAGCCTTCCAACAGCACTGGCAACGACCTCGCTCAAATGTTTTTTCATGTGTCACCAGCACAAGTGCCAGGAAGGCGACGCAGGTAACAATCACGCTTGGATGGTGCTTTTACATGCCACCGGCAGGGAAGCCAGTTTGCTGCTCTGGCAACGATCACACTCAGATGGTACTCTTAGTGCTCCACTAGCACAGATGCCAGTCATCGAATTTGATTTTGGTTTCGATTTCACTTGCCTCAACAGGTCTTCGCAAGCAGAGTTTAGTGTCCAATGAAGGAAAGGTACGCATAAGTGGGCTGGTTACACCCCTGGCATAGGCCACAAGGTTCTGGTCTCAGTTGGCTTGCCAAGTCTTCTCAAGCACAGCATATTTCCAAAGGTCTCGGCCACTAATCATTGCCTCGGTGAGGCCCAATGTTCAAAGGTCATGCTTCACCACCTCATCCCAGGTCTTCCTGAGTCTACCTCTTCTACAGGTTCCCTCAATTGCTAGGGTGTGGCACTTTTTCACACAGCTATCCATATCCATTCTCGCTGCATGGCCATACCAGTGCAGTTGTCTCTCTTGCACACCACATCTGAGGCTTCTTAGGTCCAACTTTTCTCTCAAGGTACTTACACTCTGTCGAGTATGCACACTGACATTACACATCCAGCAGAGCATACTGGCTTCATTCTTTGTGAGCTTACGCATGTCCTCAGCAGTCACGGCCCCTTGTTTCACTACCATGTAGCATGGCTGTTCATACACATGCGTAATACACTCTACCTTTTACTGAGCAACAGGCCCTTTGTCACCAGCAGATGTAAGAGCTCTCTGAACTTTGCCCAAGTTATTCTTATTCTAGCAGCTACACTTTCAGAGCACCCTCCCCCCCTACTGACTTGGTCACCTAGGTAACGGAAGCTATCAATTACTTCTAGTTTTCTCCCTGGAATGTGGCGGAAGTTGTTCTCTGCACATTTGCAGTGTTTATTGCCCCTGTGCATCTGCTTCACACAAAAACTATCTTCCCAGTTAGCCTTCCTTTGATATTGCTGCACCTCTTATGTGGCCATAGCTTACATTGGGTACATCTTAAAGAGTTCCTACCTACACCTTTTCTATAGATCGAGCAGGGATTTGTGGTTTGCCTGCCTTTCTACTTATTAGGACTTTGGTTTTAGCTAGGTTGACTCTAAGGCCCTTCAATTCTAATCCTTGTTTCCACACTTGAAACTCCTCCTCTAGTTCTGATAGTGACTCAGCATTTAGAACAAGGTCATCAGCATAGAGGAGCTCCCAGGGGCACTGTGGGATTGAAACCAAAGCTATGTGGTTGAGAATTAAACTTAACTCATTTGTACCTCATTATTATCAGCATCAACCTTATCATTAGTGCCATTATCTACATCATTATTATCATCATCATCTTTATCACTACCACCATCATTATCAACATTGAGATATGGTTTCTGACAGATCTGAGCAATGCATGCTTGCATGAGAAAATAGAATTTAAACACAGCTGAGAGAGAGAGGTGATGATGACAACAATTATTACTGTTGCCGATGATGAACGGATGCTTGTATGCACACTGGACTGTATGTAACTGTTTTGAATATGAAGTCCTTACAAGTATGGTATATCGGTATATTATTATCATTGTTCGACCATGGTTGAGACAATGGAATTTACTGTTACGCCAGACTTCACAGTGCATCATAGCATTACAGAGGTCCTGTTGCTGGATGCCTGTATCCCTGGAGATTACATCAGGGTAGGAGAGTGTGCGCCCTCTGGTATTGCGAGCAGATGGCTTCCAGAGGAGAAGAGTAGAAGTTACCTCGTTTTCAGCTCTACAACAATGTCCAGCAAACTGGACTCTTCTACCTTTCACAAGAGATGATACAGGTGGTAATTTCCCATATATTTGTACTTTGGTTGGATGACACTTACACACAAGATTTTGAGCTCTCATAAGGAGGTGAGTGTAAGTTCCATCCAACCGCCTCTCAAGCTTCTTTGATAATGTCCAGGTTTCTGAGCCATATAGTAGAATTGGTCGACTGTGGCTTTGAAGGTTTTAAGTTTGAAATCTCTACTTAGATTTGATGACTGGTATATCAGGACTCCAATGAAAATCACATGAGTCTCTAGAACTGTTATGCTTGCTGTGATAAAGCTCTAAAATTTCTCTACTCAAACTGAAAAGATACCTACATCAGCAGAACAAGCAATTAATGTTGCATTTCTTTAATTAGAGACAGTTAATTAGTTTGGTAATTCACATAAATGACAATGCAATCGAAATGTTTTTATGTTTCATTTATCCTCTTGTTTTTTGCAGGGTCTAGGCTTTCCTCACGATATCAGTGTTGATAATAAGAACCATGCTGTATATGTAGGCGACTTATTGGCGAAAACAGTCTGGAAGCTACAGATGACAACTCCCAATATTTCTGGTATGAACATTTTCATCATCATCATCAACACATATAAAGATGCACATCCATACGTACAAGCATGGTACATAGTTGCATGACACACACACACACACACACAGACATGCACACACAAGGAGACAGACGTGCATACATATACAAACACATGCTCATACACATATACATAGAAAATACACAAACACGGACATGCAAGCACATAAATGTGCAGGATACGTACATACAGGTGCACACACATACATACATATGCATACACACACATATATACATACATACACATGCAAACACACACATACATACATACGTACATGCATGCATGGGCACACACACACAAACAAAAGGGAACTCGGTGTAAATAACGGACAGAGTCAAAACTATTGAAAAGGTTGCAAGATGCAACGAAAATGTTTAGGACAATAAAAATAAGAAAAAAGTGGAAATTTTACCAGTGAGTGTGTTACATAATAAGGCACAAAAAGAAAATGACTCTCCCCAGACACAACAGAATATCATCACATTTTAATGTCTGCTTTCCATGCTGGCATGGGTTGGACGGTTTGACTGAGGACTGGCAAGCCAAGAGGCCGCACTAGGCTCCAGTCTGATCTGGCAAAGTTTCTACAGCTGGATGCCCTTCCTAATGCCAACCACTCCAAGAGTGTAGTGGGTGCTTGTCACATGCCACTGGCATGAGGGTCAATCAGGCAGCAACTTGCATCCTTACACACATACACACACACACCCTGCCTTATATATATACAGATAACACTTACCTTCTGTCTGGTTGGAACAAATGAATAAATGTATGTTTGTGTGCATGTGTGTATACCATGCATATACATGCATGGATAAACGTTTCTATAAATGTTTATTTTATTTTTGAAAACTTTATTTGTAGAATATTTGTCTAAAAAGAATGAAATCCCTCAGCCTATGGTGACTGCTGAAAATGTTCCACTGCTTGACAACGGGCTGGAAAGTACCTCCGATTCAAATTTCAAGGCTTCGGTCATCGTTGGTAGCCTCTTAGTTGCCCCTATGTTTTTCATCGTACTCATAACTGTTTTCGTGCGTTACTATCATGCAGGTGAGACTTTACATCTTTGTTAGACCCTCGTGAAATTATCTCTTCTATAAAGAATAATCTTGTTTTTTGTTTTGTCCCAAATCAATCCCTGATAGAGCACACCTATGATCAAAAGCCTCCAAACCGTTTGCTATTTCTTGCAGGTCAAGTAACCATCTAAAGACTCACTTGTATTTCATCTCTATGAAATGATTCATTTCTAAACTAGTGTTTTATTCTACTCCATACCCTTTTGTTACTGTATTTGTTTTGAGATGCTCTGTGTTTCTTCCAATTACTTTAAATATAACAAAGAATTTAGTAAAATAACTTAGTTATCATTAAGCTAGTATTAGCAACATAAATTGTGACTAAGGTTTGGTGGAAGATTTTAATTCAAAACTTATGAAAACAAAACATTTGTACCTCAGAGCCAGAGCCAGTTTCAGCCGGGTTAGTAACGAAAGGGTTAATTAAGCATTTCTGTATATTTACTTCGCTATTTCTTTACTATTCACTAAGCAAGTTAGTGGAATTTTATTTTCTAACAAAATCAGGAAAAGGTACAAGCACATTTTCAGTTGTCTCCTACATTTGGCACTGACTAATATTTTTACTCCATCATCATCATCATCCTCGTTTAACGTCCGTTTTTCCATGCTAGCATGGGTTGGACGGTTCGACCGGGGTCTGGGATGCCAGGAGGCTGCACCAGGCTTCAGTCTAATCTGGCAGTGTTTCTACAGCTGGATGCCCTTCCTAATGCCAACCACTCCGTGAGTGTAGTGGGTGCTCCTTATGTGCCAGGGGAGGCTGGCAACGGCCACAATCGGTTGGTGCTTTTTACGTGCCACTAGCACAGAAGCCAGTCAAGGTGGCGCTAGCATCGGCCACGTATGGATGGTGCATTTTACATGCCACCGGCACAGGTATCACAACTACAATTTCCATTTGATATTTATGTACTTGACTCAATAGGTCTCCTCAAGCACAGCAGGTCATGTGCCACTGGTACAGAAGCCAGTCAAGGTGGCACTGGCATCAGTCACGTTCGGATGGTGCCTTTTACGTGCCACCGGCACAGGTATTACATCTACAATTTCCATTTGAGTTTTTGATGTTGATGTACTTGACTCAATAGGTCTCTTCAAGCACAGCAGGTTGCCCTATGATCCAAGGTAAGTACAGTGGGCTGTCCTGCAATCCAAGGCACTTTGGAAGGACTGGGGTTTCTAATTTTTTTTTCTAGTTTGAATATTTATTGCTCTGTACATAAAGTATATTAACTGTGCACTCAGAGTTCCAGTCATGTATCCTCTCATTGGATGATGCTCTTCGCACTCCACTAGCACGGATGGCAGTCATCGAATTTGATTTCACTTGCCTCAACAAGTCTTCACAAGCAGAGTTTAGTGTCCAATGAAGGAAGGGTACGCATAAGTGGGCTGGTTACACCCCTGGCATAGGCCACAGGTTATGGTCTCAGTTGGCTTGCCGGGTCTTCTCAAGCACAGCATATTTCCAAAAGTCTCAGTCACTAGTCATTTCCTTGGTGAGGCCCAATGTTTGAAGGTCGTGCTTCACCACTTCATTCCAGGTCTTCTTGGGTCTACCTCTTCCACAAGTTCCCTCAACCGCTAGGGTGCGGCACTTTTTCACACAGCTATCCTCATCCATTCTTGCCACATGACCATACTAGCACAGTCGTCTCTCTTGCACACCAAATCTGATGCTTCTTAGGTCCAACTTTTCTCAAGGTACTTACACTCTGTCGAGTATGCACGCTGACATTAAACATCCATCGGATTATACTGGATTCATTCCTTGCGAGCTTATGGATGTCCTCAGCAGTCACGGCCCATACTTTATTTTATTGACCCCAGAAGAATGAAAAGCTAAGCTGGACTTGAACCCAGGATATAAATGGAAATCAACCCATCATACTACTGACTTTGCCATGAAAGTGCACAGCCTTGTGGTTAGGGTGTTCAGCTTATAATCATTAAGGCTGTGAGATCAATTCCTGAATCAGGTAGCATGTTGTGTTCTGGAGCATTTCATATTCTCCCCTCAAATATTACTAAAGTCACAGAAAACCATGAACACCACCACATCAAATAGCTATATAAATTTTAAATATATCATTTTCAAACTAGCTATTACCTCAATGGTCCTGTGGGTAAAGACATACAAACAAAGCAACACATATACCCCTTGGACAAAGGATCAATCTTGGCCCATAGCCTATACTGACTGTGCCCCCCCCCCCATCCTTTAACACATCTCTAATAAAACTAAATAAGATCATATCACTAATCCCTACCTGAGACTGAAACCTCCATCTACCCCATTGTCTTGTCTGTCACCAGACACCCTTATCCACTAGGCCAGTAATACTACTTATACAAAATATGAGATATTTAAATCTATTCTAATGATTGGTTATTGATTACATTAGTCTGATAGGTTTAAATACATCATTTTCAAACCAGCCATTGCTGTTGTCTCAATGGTCTTGTGGGTAGAGACAATAGCAAGCAATATAGAAGCATCCTGATACAGAGTTCAATCTTGTCCCTGGCATGCACTGAAGGGTTTTTTTTTTTTGTTTTTTGCAGTTGTTTGAGTGGGGCTGACCTGGGGCACCTTCTTGAAGGTTTTAGTTAAATGAATCGATCCCTGGAATTAATTTTTTCAAGGCTGGTCCTTATTTTATCAGTCTCTTTCACTGAACCATTAAATCCAAGTAAAAATTACCCCCCCTTCTTTTTCCCCTCCTATCTAACTAGATAGAAAACATGTAAATATTTAATAAAACTCTTTTATAATACTTGGCAGAGATTGAAACCCTTCACCTCAACATATGCCTCTGCTTATAAAGCACCTTTACCCACAAGGCTACCAAAGAAAAAAACTATACCTATTTTTAACCCTTTCGTTACTGTATTTATTTTGAGATGCTCTGTGTTTCTTTCAATTACTTTAAATATAACAAAGAATTTAGTAAAATAACTTAGTTATCATTAAGCTAGTATTAGCAACATAAATTGTGACTAAGGTTTGGTGGAAGATTTTAATTCAAAACTTGTGAAAACAAGACATTTGTACTCAGAGCCAGAGCTGGTTCCTGCCGGGTTGGTAACAAAAGGGTTAAAAAATGTGATATTTGAATATAATTTCATCCTTCACTATATAGCTGCATTCATTATAAAGATGCTCAATCTGCTGTGAATAGCAGCCAAGGCTTGCTTACATCACCTGTCACTGGTCTTCAGAAAAACTAAATATACCTCAGAGACATGGATCTAAAAGGGATGTACAACAGATTATTTTGATAACGTTTCACTTTAAATGAGAAATGTTGCAGTACCAGTAATTATATATTTCGCTGTCCAATGTATCATAAAGAAAAAGTTTCTGAAAACCAACACAATGTATTTCTTAATACATTATGACTGAGTGATAGACGGGCTGGTCATGGTTGGAGTGTTTTTGATCGTAGATCAACTCTAAGCAAACAAAAACATTTAAAACAATTGATTTTAGATTTTTCAAGTTTTTTCTTGTTTTCTTTTCTCTTTTTTTAAAAAAATTATTGAAAGAATTACCTTGATATTGTTTTGGATGTGGATAACAGCTGAGAGAGAACTGCCACTACTACAGTGGACGATCACCAAGTCACTACTGCAGTGTTGTTCATCAGGCAAGGAACTACTGTGAGGCCGATAATGCTGAATAGTTTGAACAAACTGCATATATCTATATATATAAAACTCAACTTGTGTGTGTGTCTGTGTGTTTAACTTCCCGGCACATCTCCTCCTAGCCAACAAATCGTAGAACCACCAAAATTGGGTCACTTAAAGTTTAGGCGAATGAAAATTGAACTGCACTATTTCTGTTCCGAAATTCATCTCGCAAGTGCAAAAATCGATAATGTGTTTGTTTAGGCCTTATCCCATGCATTGAATAGTGAACTTTACTCAGTCAGCTGTTTGACGTGAACTGTGTTCACCACGCGTGCAAGCGTGCGTAAATTGCATGAAAAATTTAAAAAATCAAGATATAAAAACGAATCGCCATAAACATTGTAGAAATTTGGCAAAGAAATGAATTTTCGGGATGTAGCCTGGAGGGTTTTTTGGTATTAATCATTTGGACTTTGTGAACACATACCAATTGTTTTCATAACATTCTTAACGCTTTGAATTAAATGTGACCATTTTGTAAAGCCGGGCAATACTGCTAGTATATATATATATATATATATATTTATGTATATGGAGTCTGGTGCAGTTTGCCAGCTCTGGTCAACCCATGTCAGCATGGATAATGGATGTTAAATGATGATAACAAGAAACAAATTCATATTATGGACTTGAGAAAAATCTTGTATATTTTTAGTCTTGCTTATAGATTGTATTTGGAGTGTGTGTGTCAGCTAGTTGATTTCTTTCTCTTATCCCCATCCCACACATGTATGAATGTAGGCATGTATTTATGTTTGAGTGTGTATGTGTCCATGCATGTTCAGGGTATGACAGGAAACTGCATCCAGAAGTGGGGTCCTTGTTTAGGAGTACCAGGGTATTGAGGAGTGTGGAACCCTTTCTTAGCCACTATTGATCCCAGGTCTATTCTGACCTGGAGTAATAGCACCACTCAAGGACACACTTGTGGGTTAATTAGAATATCGGGGCTTGCCTTACCCCTATTTGTGTATGTGTAGGCTGGACCTGGCAGACTCTGCCAAAGAAAACTTTGTAGTTCAATGAAAGGGAAGATGGCTGCAGCAACGCAGTATGGGATGCAGAGAGTAAGATGAGACAAGTTGAATCATCATCATCATCATTTAATGTCCGTTTTCCGTGCTAGCATGGGTTGGACAGTTCGACCGGGGTCTGGGAAGCCAGGAGGCTGCCAGGCTCCAGTCTGATCTGGCAGTGTTTCTACAGCTGGATACCCTTCCTAACACCAACCACTCCGTGAGTGTAGTGGGTGCTTTTTACATGCCACCGGCACAGGTGCCAGGGGAGGCTGCAAAATTCCACGATCAGTTGGTGCTTTTTACGTGCCACCAGCACGGAAGCCAGCCAAGGCTGCGCTGGCATCGGCCACATACAGATGGTGCTTTTTACATGCCACCGGCACAGGTGCCAGGGGAGGCTGCAAAAGGCCACGATCACTTGGTGCTTTTTACGTGCCACCGTCACGGAAGCCAGTCAAAGCGGCACTGGCATTGGCCACATTCAAATGGTGCTTTTTACATGCCACAGGCACAGGGATCACAACTACAATTTCCATTGATTTTTGATGTTGATGTACTTGACTCAATAGGTCTCCTCAAGCACAGGGTCGAAACGGTGTTTCTTTACTTGCTACCTGCACAGGAGTCAGTCCAGCAGCACTGCAACGGCTGGGTGCCAGTCATAGGATTTGGTTCAATTTTGATTTCACTTGCCCCAATAGGTCTTTGAAAATATATACGTAGTGGGGGGGGGGGAGGTTGATTTTTCTAGCTGTAAGATTGCAATATTTGTAATATCCATTATGTAACACTCAACAGTCATGGGTGTTTCCTCAACCCTGGCCTGCTTGTGTTATGCTTGTTCAAGAGATTGTAAATTCTACTATATGGCTCAGAAACGTGGACGTTATCAAAGAAGCTTGAGAGGCGGTTGGATGGAACTTACACTCACCTCCTTATGAGAGCTCAAAATCTCTCATGGAAGCGTCATCCAACCAAAGTACAAATATATGGGAAATTACCACCTGTATCATCTCTTGTGAAAGGTAGAAGAGTCCAGTTTGCTGGACATTGTTGTAGAGCTGAAAACGAGGTAATTTCTACTCTTCTCCTCTGGAAGCTATCTGCTCGCGATACCAGAGGGTGCACACTCTCCTACTCTGATGTCGTCTCAAGGGATACAGGCATCCAGCAACAGGACCTCCGTAGTGCTATGATGGACCGTGAAGTCTGGCGTAATATAATAAATTCCATTGACTCGACCATGGTCAAACAATAATGATGATATTTTAAGTTATGCTTATCTGAAATATAAACGACTGGTCAATGACAATGTTTTTTCTTTTTCTCTCTTTTGTAGGCAAGTTAAAATGTTGCGACTACAGGCGAAGCATGGCTGGTCATCAACACAGGTCTTTTTTTGGTAACCTTCTGATTGACCGACACAAAGGCTTCAACCCTTTAAATACTGAGGACAGTGACCATGAGATTGACCCATTGAATAATTCAGATGATGAAGACGACTACAGAATTACAAGGAAGACTTGATTGACGCTATGGACACTAAGTAAATATTTAAAAAAAAAAGCAATTAATAAAAAACATATGTACTGAGAACTGTGGACATTTGAAAAACAATATTTTTAAAAGTTGAGCAAATTTTACTATTTATTCTCATTCCTCTTTAAAGAATCATTATTTTATCAACATTTTTTATTACTATTATTATTAGTAAACATTTATTATTACTATTATTATTAGTAGTAGTATCAACATTTATTATTATTATTAGTATCAACATTTATTATTATTATTATCATTATTGGAGTCAATAAAATAAGTCCCTGTTGAACACTGGGACCAATGTAATCAACTCATCCCTCCCCCAAAAGTGCTGCCCTTATGGCAAAATTTGAAACCGTTATTATTATTATTATTATTATTCAGTCAAAGACAGGGATTGATATAATTGACTGTTATATTCCCTCAAACATGTAACCTTTGTCCATGTAAGAAATTACTATTACTGTGTGCCATAATGTAACAAATATAGATGTTTTTGATCTAGTTTGGATTCTTTGCAATCAAATTTGAATTTTTCAATTGTTGCTCAAGCCTTGAAAAAAAAAATAAAGAGTTAAACTACATCACCCGTAAGGGAATACATGTCTATCTTATCTAACTCGTCCAGTAGAGCCCACCAATTGATATCTGAAAAGTTTGATGAAATAACTCATGAACACTGCCATAGCTTCTACCAAAAGATGCTTCAACATATTTACGTCGTCGACCAGTCTGAACAAGGGGAGATAATATACGAATGATTCTTTTCCTATTATCTCCCCTCGTTCCGACTGGTCGTCGTAAAAGAACATCTTTTGGTAGAAGCTATGGCAGTGTTCATGAGTTATTTCATCGAACTTTTCAGATATCAATTGGTGGGCTCTACTGGACGAGTTAGATAAGATAGACATGTATTCCCTTACGGCTGATGTAGTTTAACTCTTTTTTTTTTCAAGGCTTGAGCACCAATTGAAAAATTCAAATTTGATTGCAAAGAATTCAAATTTGGTGGCAAAGAATTCAAATTTGGTTGCAAAGAATTCAAATTTGATGGCAAAGAATCCAAACTAGATCGAAAACATCTATAAGTTCTTGACAAATCTAGTTTTGATTCCAACTTGGAGCCATGTTACTGACGTTGTAAGTATCCTTGGGAAATACATGAAATACACAAATTCCTGTTTCCTCTTCCCCTGTAAATCCATGTAATCAGAGCTATGGTAAGAAACTATCAATGTTGTTATTGATTTTCTGGTTCTTTATGCTCTAAGTTCAAATCCCATCAAGGCCATCTTTGTTTCTTTCTCCTCAGCTTGATAAAATAATAAATACCACTCAAGTACTGGGGCTGGTTTTAATTGACTACATTTTCTGACCCTAATTACGGGCTATGTGCCTATGTTAGAAATCAGTTTTATAAATATTAATTTTTCTGCTTTTTATTTTTTTAACCTTCTGGGGATCAATAGAATAAAGTACCAGCCATGTACTGAGGCTCATATAATTCAGTTTAGAAACCAATATTATCATTATTGATAAACTGGCGGAATTGTTAGCATGCTGGGCAAAAGGCTTAGCAGTATTTCGCCTGCCGTTACATTCTGAGGTCGACTTTGCCTTTCATCCTTTCGGGGTCAATTAAATAAGTACCAGTTTCGCACTGGGGTTGGTATAATCGACTTAATCCGTTTGTCTGTCCTTGTTTGTCCTCTCTGTGTTTAGCCCCTTGTGGGCAGTAAAGAAATAGGTATTTTGTCTGCGGTTACGTTCTGAGTTCAAATTCCGCCAAGGTCGACTTTGCCTTTCATCCTTTCGGGGTCGATTAAATAAGTACCAGTTACGCACTGGGGTCGATGGAATCGACTTAATCCGTTTGTCTGTCCTTGTTTGTCCCCTCTGTATTTAGCCCCTTGTGGGTAGTAAAGAAATAAGTATTTAGTGTGTCTTCATGTTCTGAGTTTAGTTCCACTGTGGTTGATTTGGCCTTTCATTCTTTCAGGGTGAGTACCAGTTAAACACTGGGGTCAATGAAATCAGCCCCCTTCCCTGAACTTGCTGGCCTTGTGCCAAAGTAATATTATTGTTATTATTACTGATAGAGCTGTACATCAGTAATATTGGTAGAACCAATTCTGCCATTAAGACAAACTGAAGAGTCAATTTGTGGCTTTGTTCCTATATTAGAAATCACAATGCCTGTGGATTGGTAGAATCATTAAAGCATTGGAGAGCTTTGTTCTGAGTTCAAATTATGACCTGGCACCCATTACACTTCATCCTCCTGGGATTGGTAAAATAAAATACTAGTTAAGAACTGGGTTTGGTTTAATTTGACTAACCTCTCCTATCAAAATTGTAACCCTGTGCTTAAGTTAGATATTATTTTATTAATATCATCATCATCATCATTTAACGTCCGCTTTCCATGCTAGCATGGATTGGATGGTTTGACAGAGGGCTGGCGAACCAGATGGCTGCACCAGGCTCCGCCACTGGCACAGGTACCTGTAAGGTGATGTTGGTAACGATCACGCTTGAATGGTGGCCTTTTACATGCCACTGGCATGGGGCCAGTCAGGCAGTACTGGCAATGACCTCGTTCGAATCTTTTACACATGCCACCGGCACAGGTGCCAGTAAGGCGACATTGGTAACGATCATGCTCGAATGGTGTCTTTTATGTGCCACCGGCACGGAAGCCAGTTAGCCACTCTGGCAACGATCACGCTCGGATGGTGCTCTTAATACCCTACTAGCACGGGGCTCGAGTGCCAGTAAGGTGACGCTGGTAATGATCACGCTAAGGCTGTGAGCTGGCAGAACTGACTTTCATCCTTTCAAAGTTGATAAAATAAATACTATTTGAAAACTGGGGCCAATGTAATTCCCCCTTCCCCCAAAATTGCTGGTTTGGGCCAAAATTTGTTACTATTATTATTATTATTGATAGGGCTGTGCATTGGCAATATTGGTGGAGCCAGTTCTGTTAGGAGAGACAAAACATGGATTTGGTTGTCCGGAAAATTCATGCCGATTTTGAAAGGAGATAAAAAGGTCAATAAATACTTGCCATTACATTTTTAATCAACCAAATATGAACCATTTTGTTGCACAATGCGTCTCCATCTTTCCTTTAACTTGAAAATACACTCTTCCCAGAATTGAGGTGGTTTCATGGCAAAGAATTCATCAAGTTATCTTTTTAAGTCATCCAATGAATTGAAATTTTTACCATTAAGACTATTCTGCAGAGACCTGGTAAGTGGAAATCCAAAGAAATATCTGGTGAATATGGAGGGTGGGGGTAACACATCCCAGCCGAGCTGGTTCCCAAAGCATCAAGTGCCAAAAAGGAACTTTCTTATTTTCCATATTAAAGGGTTACAGAATTAACACAGGTTATAGGAACATAAACTTCTTCCACGAAAAGATAGCTTAAACTGTACTTTAAATGGAGGTGTAGTCAAATCCTATTTTATGGACTCAACCATGTTCTAAAATAAGTTGAATGGTAAGGTACTATAAATCGGCACAAACTTTCCGGACAACCCAATATTTAGTCATGCCTCTGTTCTGATTTTGAATACTGCCAGAGTCAACTTCACCTTCTAGGTATGATAACAAAACTTGAGTCAGTCTTAATCAATATCCTCCCCCCCCCCAATTGAAGCCCTGTACCGATTATGGACATTATTATCGTTGCTATGATTATTTAGATATAAGTTAGGAAGGGCATCCAGCTGAAGAAACTTTGCCAGATCAGATTGGTGCCTGGTGCAGCCTACTGGCTTACCAGCCCTGTCAAACCGTCCAACCCATGCCAGCATGGAAAGCGGACGTTAAACTATGACTATGATGAAGTCCTAATTTATATATCTAACTATCAAACTGCAATATGTATATTTAGATTCAGATGAATATGGTATGGTATTATCGATATAAATCAAATGGGGTGATTATAATCATAATAAGCAACAAGGATATCCAAGGTAGTGTAGTACAATTGTTTCATGCTACTTCATTTTATTAAACATTAAGTATTGCTCAACATTTTAAAACTGATGTAATACTTACAGTGTTTAATAAAATGAAGTAGCATGAAACAATTGTACTACTCTACTTTGGATATACTTGTTGCTTATTTTGATTATATATATATATATATATATATATATATGATACGGAGATGTACTCGCATAGCAAGTAATTTGATCTGAGATCGTGTGCTGAAACGAAAACAATTGCAGCGTGGAAGGTGTTTATAAGCCATTTAAGAAACATACAAAAGCCGTTCGATTCACTCCAACATTTAAGTTTTAAGTTTAATTTGTCAAATTGACAAATTAAACTTAAATGTTGGAGTGAATCGAACGGCTTTTGTGTGTTTCTTAAATGGCTTATAAACACCTTCCACGCTGCAATTGTTATATATATATGTAAATGGCTAAAACACCACTAGGTGGATAGCCATATGCTAGAAGAAGATCACATAATCTAACTACAAAGAAAGAATGTTCTCCAGAGAAAATTCAGCAAACGCCAGAACATAGGTGGGCAAGACAGATGAAAATTATACAATTAATTCTTGATTTTTGTATAATTTTCATCGGTCTTGCCTGCCTATGTTCTAGTTTTCGCTGAATTTTCTCTGGAGAACATTCTTTCTTTGTAGTTAGATTATGTGATCTTCTTCTAGCATATGGCTATCCACCTAATATACACCCTTAATATACACATGTATTGAAATTTTCGCTGATTTAAAAAAAATTTTCTATATGCTAGGCTACTGGTTTTAAATTGATATTAATTAAATTAATATTCAATTTATCTCCCTCATTATTTAAATGTTATATATATATGTTATTTTTTTAAATGTCTTTAAATTCAATATTTTCAATTAACATTTTTAAAAGTGCAAAAATTCCAATATCTAAAAACATTAAAAAAATTATGAGCCAAATATAATCTCATATACCTAAAGAACTTTACCTAACAATATTCATATGGGTAACAGATATTTTATGCATACAAATCCTCATGAAACAATTTCTGACTTTTATTGACCATTAATCTATTCTTGTGTAGTTTTGCTTGAACGTTTATCACAATGCCTTGATCAATAACATTTGAGTACCATCTTCTGTTAGATATTAGAAGAATAAAAGAGGAAACTAGAGAAAATTTGGAGCAAAAGAAACAAATATGCTAACTCTGTCCTGACTCTACTAACGTTTAACAAGAAATTGTCACCTGAGGACTGCTGGAGAGTTAACTCATTGATATGTAGTGTTGAGAGAAAAAATACATGTTTAACAATAAAAGATTAGGGCAGTGCTATTTTATAATAGCTTTGCCTTAAATAATTCAACATATCACACTTATATCTGAAGTCTCAAATTCTTAATTTGGAACTAGCACTATGACTCGGCAAAGCCAGGCCATAGTGCTAGTGCATGCATATACAGCTGCGTGCGTGCACATATATACGTGAGTACTGTCCAAATCTCCAACCAATCACATACAGCTAGCTGGCATTCAATTGGTGTATCAAGTTTCGGGCATTTTGATTGGGATTTGGATAGAAAATTCACAAAAAAGTCACTTCTATTGATTTTTTAATGGCTTTGCAGGGTGACTGGGGAAATGTAAAGATGTGCACGACCACTCTTGGGCGGTTTTGAATGACCATAGAAAGTATGACCCTCTAACTGAAAAATTGTGGATTTGTATAAAGGACATGCACACACACAAACATTTTGTCGTTTATATATATATAGAGATATAATTAAAATGCTATGTTGTATTTTGGGATGGTCTTTTTTTTTGCCAAATAAACACACACACTATATATTTTATTCTTCACTCATTTATTACTATGTTATTTTATTAATTTAATTTATGTCCATTGTTTGGAAATCTTTTGTCACACATCTGTGACCTCTTCAGTGACACATTTTGCTTTCGTGTGTGTTCCTGCTCCACTTACTCCATTCATGGACATGGGTTAAAATAATAAAATAAGAACAGTAATAAACAAGTAAAGAACGAATATATAGGCACAGGAGTGGTAAGTAGCTTACCAACCACATAACTCCGGGTTCAGTCCCACTGTGTGGCACCTTGAGCAAGTGTCTTCTACTATAGCCTCAGGCCAACCAAAGTCTTGTGAGTGGATTTGGTAGATGGAAGTCCATCGTATATGTGTGTGTGTGTATGTTTGTCCCCCCACAATCGCTTGATAACCGATGTTGGTGTGTTTACGACCCCATAACTTAGCGGTTTACCGATAGAATAAGTACTAGGCTTACAAAGAATAAGTCCTGGGGTCGAATTGTTCAACTAAAGGTGGTGCTCCAGCATGGCTGCAGTCAAGTGACAAACAAATAAATAAAAGAAGAAAAGAAAAAAGTGCGTGTGTTTATTTGGCAAAAAAAAAATACAACAATATCTGTTAAAACACACAATTTCACATCAGGAATCTTGCAAAACAAATTGATAAACATAAAATGCTATATATGTATATATATATACAAAGGGTAAAATTAATTAATTAGTAATTAATAATTCCACCAAGTATTATTATTGATAATATAATTCTCTCCCTGATAATAAACTACAGTTTTTTACTGTAGGAATTTGTTGCTCGACAACACACGTGGGTGGGTGAGGGAGAATATGAAGCCTCATTCATATGTTTTGAATTTGTTGGTACTGGATGTTGAAAATAGTTTGTCTGATGTTACTTAAATCAGATAGGTATGTTCAATTTTTTCAGTGCTCTCTAATTTAAAATCTTGAAATCTTTGTGCTGATGAAGAGAATGGTATAATGAAGATGTAATTCTTGCATCTCCGTATCTATCTAACTCCGAAACGCATCCACAAGTAATCAAATGCCGGGTGAATTTTCGTTATTTTTTCCTCTATGCCTACATGAATTGTTTTTGAGTATACGTTGTCTGGGAGATTCTTCTTATTGTAGAAGAAATAGCTAAATTCTTTGGCTGCTATTTCTAAGAGTATGTGGCAAAGCAAATTTTTTTGCTGAACCCTAATTATAATTATACTCCTAATTATAAAAAGTAATGTTTAAGTTTACCGTAAATGGTCCATTTGATATGCTGAACACTACTTGGTGGAATTATTAATTACTAATTAATTAATTTTACCCTTTATTATTATTGATATATATATATATATATATATATATATATATATACTAGCAGAATTGCCCGGCGATGCTCGGGGCTGAATTGCTTGAAAGTACTGTTAATGATTGCACTGAATTATGATGATTATTCAGGCAAATATTGATATAAGTTTACGGCGAATGAATGTATTTGTAAGTGTATAGAAAGCCGTGTAAAAGGGTTCCTACCCCCTCGTAGAATGGTGTAAGAATTGAATGTGAGGTTGCCTTGAAAAGAGCCATGTTATTGTTCTCATAATTGTAAGAATTTGATAGTCATGGAAGGCGGTGTAAAACGTTCGCAGGTGAATAGGATCTCTTCGTTTTCCACGAACGGCAGCGGATGTGCTGTTACAAAACTTCATGCTGTGTTAAAAGAGAATAGATGCCCTATGTAGGCAAGAGGGGAATGAAGCATGGGTAAGTAAATATGGGTAATTTATAAAATATAGAACAATAGCATCTACTCACCATATGTCAGACCGGCAAGACTGTAGTGGTGCTGAATAGATGAATCACAACACAATGGTGGAGATGTTTTCATTGATGGGCGTTATGATTAAATTTGTTGTTGTATAACGATCGTGTTGTCGCTTATGTAAACTTTAACAGTGAGAGTGTAGATGTAGGGGGTAGATGTGTCATGTACATTGGATATAGAAGATGAGGCTGGTGGTTTGATGATGAATGGATAGAAATAGAGGTGAGCGAAGGACAAGTGTTGGTCAAGTGTGAATTAATGTCATGAAATGCCTAAAAATGTAAATGCCATCATAAAAGAGAGTCGTATGTAAGTGAAATATTAACGTGTTCGAAAATGATGAAACGTAGTAATCCTATAAAACCTCCTTGTACATAATGCTTTTCGTTGTGGAATGAATGCGAAAGCATCACTGTTGCTGCCGACACGCGAGCAGCCAACATAAAGCTGACCATGAGAGAAACATGGCTCTCTCAAATGTATTCCCGCCACAGACAGTGTTTGACCCTGCGCTTTCTTAATTGACATTGCGAAACGGCCTTACTGGGAACTGGGACCTCCGAAATATGAACGGTAGGTCTGCTCCTGATGGGAAAAGATGCATCCTAGGTATGAGCACAACGTTGCCTCGACCGCACCCTGTGATAATGGTGGCCTCAATCAGATTGGGAGATAAGGACTTAACGATCAAACATGTGCCATTGCATTGTTTTGGGGGAACCAAATTTCTAATGAGCATTATAGGGGCACCAACTTTAAGTTTGAGAATGTGTGGTGGTAGTCCGGGGGGCTCAAAGGAATTGAGTACCTCTATTGGATAGTTGATGACGTCCTCTGGGTCAGGAGTTGTATCGATAGACTTATATACATAGACATCCCCAGGAATGAGATTTAGCATTTCATCATTAATATGGTGAATAGTTTTATTCCTCGGGGCCAGAATAGCCCTTTGGCCAATCCAATCCATATTCTGATAATTAGCTTGTAGATCTGGGAACACTGCATCTCTGAGATCAGAAGGCGTTTAACAATGGTACAAATGGAATCGATGGCAATATTACCATTTTCATCCCCTGGTATTTTGCCTTCACCAAGTGCTAGGAGGGTGTGAGAAAATGCTACTGATGTGATATCACGTCGCATATGAGCACGCATATTGGTGTGAAGTTTGAGAGTCTTCACCAGTGGCCACAATGTGGATGACTTAAGACACGCACTTACTACATCAGCTCTAGTCCCATGGGAATAACGGGAAGTGTTTGTCGGAAGTCCCCTGAAAGAAGAAGTGTTATGCCTCCCATGGGAGCTGAAGAGTGTTTGATGTCTCTGAGCACCTCTGTGGGCCATCGTGCATTCATCCCAAACGATAAGCTTGCATCGTCTGAAGATTTCTGCCTGACCGGAGCTGTTACTGATGTTGCAAGTTGGTGTCTCAGTCTTCGCTAAGTCAAGCAGGAGCTTGAAAGTGGAGTGAGCTGTCCTGCCGCCTGGCAACAAAGTAGCCGCAATTCCAGATGATGCCACAGCTAGGGCAATGCCTTGTGTTCACCTAATCTCAGCCAATACTAATTTGTTGACAAAAGTTTTCCCAGTGCCCCCAGGAGTGTCCAGGAAAAAAATCCCCCAGCTTTGGCCCAGACTGAATTAACAACGGAGTTGTAAGCGAACTTCTGTTCTGGAAGGAGCTTTGGCTCATTGTCGGCTATGTACTCGGCAAGCTCGTCAACATTAAAACATGTCTCACGCAGCAAATGTGAAGACAGAGTGTTTGTGCCTTCCCGGTTTGTTGAAGGTAGGCCATAGACCAGCAAGGCACTACCGCCCATATCAAGTACAGTATCTTTGATTTCAAGCAGCGCCCTGTTGTAATTGAGGTCAGTGTACCCGACCTCCATTGATGGATGTAGCGATTGAGCGTGACGCAGGAAATCTTCAGACATATAATCTTTGTAGGTAAGCCATAAACAGGCGGGATCAACCAAGTCACACCATAGTAGTAGAATAGCGAAAAGCGATCTGATTTTTTTAGGAGATTTTAACGAAACACCCTCCGCCATAGTGGCGCCCCATTGTGAATCATCCTCCAAAAGTCGACGCTGAAAACAGGTTTCGCGGAAAGTATCACATAATACACCATCAACAGTTCTGATGTCCTGAAAACTTTGTGGGCCTAAAACCTCATGGAGGAGAAGGCGCAGGTGAAAACACTCATGTTGGTTTGGAGGTACAGTGTAGACTCTTCCTAGACAACTGTTAAACTTGACACCAGGATGTCCTTCAACATCCTGACCCGACTTCCTACGCACCCAATTGTTGTTTGACCACACGTAGTAGGACGGGACCTGAGGGTATAAAAGTGTTTTAGCAAATGTATCAAGTTGGCAAAGCCTAAAGAAACCGGTCAAAGTTGTTTGATTTGGATTTGCTGCCAATTCAGCTGCAGTCTGTTCAGTAAAGTAAGTTCGCTGGCCATTTTCCAAATGAACCGCTAGTTGTATGATGGCGGGGTGCCTTTGGTGAAGTGGAAACCCGAATATCCGCCAAAAAGCTTCACCATTGCTTATGTACCGACCTGCCAAGTACTGTGACACCTCGTTCATGCTATTGTCCTTTTGAAGGCCAAACATGGTAGTGTCAGAACCCTTGTTAACATATTTACATATATACTTTATAGACTTGACTGAATGACAGAACTCCACATTTATGTGAGCGTTAAAAGTTTTCATCAGAAATGGACAGTACGGTACTACCCACCTATTATCCACTTGATGACCCCGTAACGTCATAGTGAATCCACCATTGTCAGGGTGCCTTCTTCTGTACAGTGGGTATCCGTCGCGGCCGGTCTGGGTCTCGTCCACGAACCTCTTTGGGTACCGTTTAGTGCACACGTGGTCTTTGTGGCATGAGGAGAACTTTTGAAAACCAGTACTGCACGGACCATGTACCATGTGTGCCTTCACAATGTCGTACAGCTGCCGGTCAACAGTTGGGTCCGGAATTTCTGCTGCAATGAGATCATCAAGAACTGTTGGGTCTATTTTGTTGAGCAACCAAAGCAAAACGTGCGCGTGTGGCAACCCTCTTTTCTGCCACTCAACAGTATACATGTGACAGTTAACAGGCCCAAAAACCTGCCCTTTTAAATTAATGAGCTTAGCCAGTTTCTACCTGAAAACCCTTGCAATAATATCATGGCGATGACAGTACTACTGCCCTGGGAAAAGTTCTCGCGTTACCTCAACCTACTTTGGGTTACATGTAAAGGTAATGAATAAATCGGGTCGCCCATAATGCCGAACATAAGTCATAGTGTCTTGTGTTCGCTCGTGCATGTACCGTGGGCCCCCTGTATAGGTTGAGGGGAGAATGCACATTTTGCCGATATTGCGGGCGTCAGTGTCATTCCTGATGCCATCACGCAAATGGATGTAGGAGTCTGAGCGCAGCTGCTTCTGATTCAATTTGATGAAGCCCAGTCTCTCGGACTCCATCTTTGCAGCCATGTCAACTGCAAACTGGTGAAACAGTTGCCGTGATCTGTGCAGGGGGTTGAAATTATTATGCCTTGTCATGAAGCGGTATGAGTAAAAAGCCATACATGAAACAGTTTTAGATGTCGCAGCCGAGGGCTCGTTTGGTTTGTGGTGAGGAATGCCGAAATGGTACCCGTCTTCTCCATACGTAAAAAGAAGGGGATACTGCAGGGCATCATATGACTGATGCGTCTCATTAATACGCTGAAGACCACTGTCGCGACTTTGAAGAACTATGTCTCGCTTATTGTGCTGTTCACCATGGGGAACTATGGCCACTTCATTGCACGAAGGGGCGTTATATCGGCGTGCGTGCTCCCCAGAAGGTCTTTTGTCAGCATCGATGACAATGGTGAATGTTGGTGAAGGGGCTGTTTCCAAGGCGTATTTGAAACTGTGAATGTAGCTGTTGTGCTCATGAAGCATGTTTTGCAGACTGAGCAGCACGTCTCTGTCGAAATTGTCAGCGTCAGTGTTTGCAGGTTGTGGAATTACGCCGAAATGCACATCAAGTTGCCTATTGTAATTTGAAATGAAATAAATTTGAAGGAACAAAGGTTTGCAATTTTGTAGTGGCTGGAGTGACCCAATATGGTGGTACACCTGGCCCTGGACCTTGAAAGTAGGCATCCAACCAGTTTCTCTGACAACGTTAGCCCCGAAAGAAGTCATCTGAAATGCACAATTGTACTTCCTGATGAGTTGAAGGAATTTTGATGACCTTGAGGTGGAACCAGTAAGTAATTCCTTCAAAGGGTCTGGCAGCTCCCGAAGAGGGGGCAAGCTGACCTTACCGTTTAAGCAGCACATCGCAGGTGGTTCCCCAGCCCACTTTTTAGCATTGCAGAATTGGCAATTGAAGCACATTTCCCCAATATTTATGTCAGCGTGCATCAAGTAATTGAAGTTGGGCTCATACTTGAAAGCTCGTAGATGCCAGTAAGGGCTGCTTGGACTCGTCAGACTGCAGGTAGCCTCGCGCCGTCGACTGTTCCGCTGGAATGTAGAAGTGTTGAAAATGTTGAAGCAGCAGTAGCCAGTTGAGTGGCCCTTTGTTGTGGGTCCTCTGAAGCCCTTTGTGCAGCAGCAACAGCAGCAGCCTTTATGGCCATGCGCTTCGACATTGTTTCCAGACCCTCTGAAGCCCTGGAAGCAGCATCGTATGAAGCCATTTTTGCTAGGCGTGCGTTGCGCTGTTGTAAATTTTCAGCAGCTCGTGATTGCTCTGAACGTAAGGTGCTCTGTGAAAGTCTGAAAGCGTTTTTGTCGGAGGACTCGTTTGCGATAATCGCCTTTTGTGCCGCTGCTGCTGCAGTATGGCGGCTGAGGCGACTTCTCTTTTTCGGTGGCATTTTATGTGAAAAAGAAAGGGTGAAAATTACTTAAAGATAGAACACAAGACACTGTGAATGAAATGTGGAAAAATGTTGACCATGGAAGGAAAAGAAAGAAATATTTGCAGCTGAAAGAAATTGTTTATGCAAGTATAGTGACAGAGTGTGTAAAGTGTATTGAAAGTTGAGTTAAAAGCAAGAAAATAAAGTTAGATTTGTAAGAATGGAAGTAGTTTACGTACATGTTCGAAATGGCAAGTGTTTTAGTTGTTTAATCAAATATTTGTGTAAAGTGTATAGAAAGGTAAATTGAAAAAGAAAATGAATTGAAATTTTTAAGAAAGGAATTTATTTACATACATGTGTCAAATGGCAAATGTTTGTGCTGTTGTCCGAAATGGAACCAGGGTAAATGTGTGGAACTGATGTATTATAATGAATAGTCCATCTCGTTCAGGGTACATTTGTGGTGTGTCATGGTGTGTGTTAAGTACGGTATATATAATGTGGTTGCAGCTATAAAAATAGACATATGTTTGTAGGTATAAAGGTGATCCTCTGTTGATTTAACTTTCGGCTGACGTGGCTAAGGTCATAGGTAAAAGGGATAGAATCAATCAGTTTTTAACAGGATAAAGAAAAACGTTGTGGTGGTGGTATGAGGTTGATAGTGTTATGTTGTCTGTATGGAAATAAAAGGTCCATATTTTTATCCTTCACTTCCTACACACACAGACACACACACACACACACGCATGCACACACACACAGACCTTCTTAGCTTACAATTTGTTTCTTTCAACAATTGACAACTGTAACAAACACACACACGTGTGTGTTTGAGTGTTTTTTGTTGTGTTTCCTGCGTCGACAATTCATTTCCACCCAATTTAGCAATTCTATCTTCAACGTCAATGAGTGTTTTGTTATAGATTTCATTGCTGATACCCTCCATGTCAGGATAGAGCAGTTGAGCTTGGCGCTGAAGGGGACAATGTTTTTGAGATTCCGGTTCGAATGTAAGGCAGGCTTGAAAGTGTTCCCAACAGTTATTAGTTGTAGTAGTAGAGTGTTTATGCCGAATATGTACGTATGCATGTATATATATATGTATGTATGCCTGTATATATGTACAAAATCCACTGAGAAGGCTTTTGTTGGTCTAAAGCTACAGCAGAAGACACATGCCAAGTCACCACACAGTGGGACTGAACCCAGGACCATGCGTTTGGAACGTAGTTTGTTACCACACAGCCACACCTGCCCCTATGTATGTGTGTGTGTGTGTGTGTGTGTGTGTGAGTGCGTATGTGTGTATGGGTAGATATATTATGCATGTATATATGTGTATATTCGCCGCCCGCCAGCTCCTGGAGAAGAGTAGAAATTACCTCGTTTTCAGCTCTACAACAATGTCCAGCAAACTGGACTCTTTTACCTTTCACAAGAAATGATACAGGTGGTAATTTCCCATATATTTTTACTTTGGTTGGATGACGCTTCCATGAGAGATTTTGAGCTCTCATAAGGAGGCGAGTGTAAGTTCCATCCAACTGCCTCTCAAGCATCTTTGATAACGTCCAGGTTTCTGAGCCATATAGTAGAATTGGTTCGACTGTGGCTTTGAAGATTTTAAGTTTGAAATCTCTACTTAGATTTGATGACCAGATCTTATGCATATCATTACAGGCTGACCTGGCCATACCCTTTCTAGTTAGAAAATTTCTTCAGATGATGATATGTATGACCCAACATGTTTGTAATCAGAAACCATATTTAAGACATTGTTGGTAATTTCTACTCTTCTCCTCTGGAAGCCATCTGCTCATGATACCAGAGGGCGCACACTCCCCTACCCTGATGTAATCTCCAGGGATACAGGCATCCAGCAACAGGATCTCCGTAATGCTATGATGGACCGTGAAGTCTGGCATAACATAATAAATTCCATTGTCTCGACCACGGTCGAATAATGATGGCAACTGCACCAGCATGTTTAAGTCATTTTAAAATGGGGCTACACAGGCCTGGGGATCCCTTTCTAATCAATTTATGCTCTGGCATGCTGTCAATAAATTTTTACAGGGCTGAGTGCATTCATTTGCCTTAAGTCTTATAATGTTGTTAAGAAGGACCTGCTAGCATGTTATAAGAAATAGCATCCATTGTAAAACTTGAGCCAGGTGAGGGAGGATACAGTTTGTTATAAGAAACAGATGCTATTGAACTTGATCTAGACTAGGAGAACGTAGCATGTAAAGATCAGAGGCTATTGTAATAGTTGTTGCAGAACCTTGATCCAAGGTATGTGTAGAAGAACAAATGGTTAGCTTCTCCAGAGTTTTGTCCTAATGCAAAATGAGAAGCCATTGTTTCAATGAAACTATGGTTCAACTGATTTTTCAAATTGTCGATACTAATCTTTCGATTGCAACTCCTCACATCTAGTGTCCCTTTTTGTTTTTTTGTTTTTTTGTGATGGGTAGGATTTGAAATCAGAATGCACAAATCTGGAGCAGATACCAAAGGTATTTGCCTGAACCAAATCCTATGACTGGCACCCGGCCGTTGCCAGTGCCACTGGACTGACTCCTGTGCAGGTGGCAAGTAAAGAAACACTGTTTCGACCCTGTGATTGGGTAAAGTACATCAACATCAAAAATCAATGGAAATTGTAGCTGTGATCCCTGTGCCGGTGGCACGTAAAAAGATCCATCCGAATGTGGCTGATGTCAGCGCCACCTTGACTGGCCTCCGTGCCAGTGGCACGTAAAAAGCACCAACTGATCATGGCCGTTGCCTGCCTCACCTGGCACCTGTGCTGGTGGCACGTAAAAAGCACCCACTACACTCACAGAGTGGTTGGCATTAGGAAGGGCATCCAGCTGTAGAAACACTGCCAGATCAGACTGGAGCCTGGTGCAGCCTCCTGGTTTCCCACACCCTGGCCGAACTGTCCAACCCGTGCTAGCATGGAAAACAGACATTAAACGATGATGATGATGATGATGATGATGATGACTAACATTTCCAGTTCATCACTCTAGACTGGTAATTTTTTTTTTTAAATCAACTCTGAATGGACAAAAGGTAAAGTTAGCCTCAGCAGGATTTGAACTCAGAATGTATCAGAACAAATGGCATAAGGTATTCTGTCTGACACCCAAACAATTCTGTCAGTTTATTGCATTTCTATTTGGTTGCTGACCTCAATCTATTATTAAAATGCAAATTTATGTCTGCTGTTGGAGATTACAGCTTTCAATGTTCTCATGTGAAATACAATGCCATCCACGAAGAAAGAATTAGGTTGCAGATGTCTCGAGTAGAATTTCTGCAATTGCCAAACGTAATGACTATATTGATTGTCCAACAATGAACAGATAAATATAACAAAGAAAATTCTTGAAGTGATAGGACAGGCCAACTTAGATCAACAAATTGCTTTTATGAAAGGATTCAATAGTAATAAGCTATTAAGAAAATAAGTTATGAATAAAATTACATCATATGATATATATATATATATGTTCGATATATATAATCAAAATAACCAACAAGGATATCCAAGGTAGAGTAGTACAATTGTTTCATGCTACTTCATTTTATTAAACAATGTAAGTATTACATCAGTTTTAAAATAAGTGTAAGAATGTGCATTGTCTGTTTAATTGAAAAATTCTATATGTGGCTGAAGATTGCTCAACATTTTAAAACTGATGTAATACTTACAGTGTTTAATAAAATGAAGTAGCATGAAACAACTGTACTACTCTACTTTGGATATACTTGTTGCTTATTTTGATTATAATCACCCCATTTGATTTATATGGATAATACCACACAAAATTCTGGTGCCTTTAACTTAAGTACCATATTCAACTGAATCTAAATTTTTCTGAACTTATATATATACATATATATATATACAGAGAAGAATACAGTGTACATTCAAACACAAAAGAGATACCCAAAGAATATGATATCTGACCACTGGTAACTAAGAATTTTTTCAATAAATATTCTTGCTAGCCTAAGATTTTAATTAATGATAAAATGTTTTTTGGCAAATTTTGGAAGAAAATGGGCAATTTATTTATTTAGTGCTGGTTGAGTTCTGCATTTGTGCGGTGGATTCGAAGAATTAGAACCTATAAACACGTGGCTGATTACTTATAGCTCCGTGTCTGTGTGTTCAGTCTTGGCAACCTACAGAAAATGCAGCGCCAGGTATAGACTGAAATTATCTTATTTCAGTCTGTATTTAAGGCTGCAGAAACCTTGCAGGGTCTAGGATTAAGGTAAAAGTTTTTATTTTTCAATCACTTTCGGAATTACAACAATTAGTGGCTTGGAGTTTGACTGCTCTTTCTAGTGAGTCAGATATCATATTCTTCGGGTTGCTTCAACGTACACTGTATTCTTCTTTGAATAATATATAGTCTATTGACTCATTTTTTCCTTCTCGCTAGACCACTGGTAACTAAGAATTTTTCTGATAAATATTCTTGCAACCCTAACCCTAACTCTAACCCTAACCCTAAAACAGATGGTTAATATAAAGCGTTACGCATATCAGAAAATCAAAAAAAAAATGTGTGTAATAGGTGTAAAACAACTTCCTATGAACGAATATGAAAAAAAAATATTCGCGCACGCGAAAGGGGGGTGGGGGAGAGGCCTCGGAAAATTCACATCGGGAAGTTCCGAAAGCGTCTGAGGGGCTGACCCGGGCACCAAAACAAAAAAAAAATAGTGTAATATGTGTAAAACAACTTGCTCTAAACGAATATGACAAAAAAAATGCACTCTCGCGAAAGAGGGGTGGGGGAGAGGCCTCGGAAAATTTATATCGGGAATTTCCGAAAGCGTCTGAACCGGGCACAAAAACAAAAACAAAAACAGCGTAATAGGTGTAAAACAACTTGCTCTAAACGACTATCATGAAAAAAATGCGCGCTCGCGAAAGGGGGGTGGGGGAGAGGCTTCGGAAATTTCACATCTTCAGTCCACGGCCTTTAAACTAAGAAAAAATAGTGTAATTGGTGTAAAACTACTTGTTCTAAACGAGTATCAAGAACACACACTCACACATGAATCATAAACTCCGTATTTTTGTACATATTTCGCAAAAAAAAATAATAATAAAGAGAAGAAATTCTGGAAAAAGTGAAGAAATGTTGGATCTCCGCCATGTGAATCAAAATACGTGTCAGAAACATCTTGAACTACTACAGAAATTATGTTACGAAAATGATAAGGTATACATACCTCTTTGAGTGGTCCATCGACAATGATGATAAAGAAATGAGTTTTTTTTCCAGAATTTCTTCTCTTTATTATTAATTTTTTTTTGCGAAATATGTACAAAAATACGGAGTTTATGATTCATGTGTGAGTGTGTGTTCTTGATCCTCGTTTAGAACAAGTAGTTTTACACCAATTACACTATTTTTTCTTAGTTTAAAGGCCGTGGACTGAAGATGTGAAATTTCCGAAGCCTCTCCCCCACCCCCCCTTTCGCGAACGCGCATTTTTTTCATGATAGTCGTTTAGAGCAAGTTGTTTTACACCTATTACGCTGTTTTTGTTTTTGTTTTTGTGCCCGGTTCAGACGCTTTCGGAAATTCCCGATATAAATTTTCCGAGGCCTCTCCCCCACCCCTCTTTCGCGAGAGTGCATTTTTTTTGTCATATTCGTTTAGAGCAAGTTGTTTTACACATATTACACTATTTTTTTTTGTTTTGGTGCCCGGGTCAGCCCCTCAGACGCTTTCGGAACTTCCCGATGTGAATTTTCCGAGGCCTCTCCCCCACCCCCTTTCGCGTGCGCGAATTTTTTTTTTCATATTCGTTCATAGGAAGTTGTTTTACACCTATTACACACATTTTTTTTTTGAT